>NC_083353.1:18410909-18713939 GCF_030254825.1 Meriones unguiculatus
AATTACATTTGTTCTTTTTGTTTTGTGACAAAGAAAGAAAGGAAGGAAATATGAAAGAAACAGAAAGAAAGAGGGAAAAACAGAAAAAGAAAAAAAAATACCTAACATAGGAAAAATAGAGGGTTAACAATACCTTTTCCTTCCACCTTCCCGATGGTGAGTGCTCTCTGTCACGAACCATTCCACATTTGGCTAAGGCTGAGGATCTGGCTTGCTTCCATGTATGTGGACCTATCTGCATTGCACACGTGGCACGCCTGGGTTGGCTACCCAGAGGCTATTTAAGCTGTGGGCTGGCTTTCCCCAGGGTCAGATGATTGTTCAAGGTTCCTGAATAAACTGCATTGAAAAAAAAATAAAAAAAAAACAATACCTTTTGAGGATTGTTTTGTTATTGCATAGGAATGGTTACACTATGGGAATGGAATTTTTAAACTTGATCTTTAAGCGAATACTTTTTCCATCTGCTGGGTTGGGGTAAGGGAAAAATAGCACCAAGAATCTGTGATCTGCCTGGATTGGTTCAGATGCTCTGGTAATTGTTTAGGTGTGCATAGCAATTAAACTAGCCCTGATGACTACTCTCACACCCAGCAGAGCTCTTCCATCTAACATCTCTATGCTCCCCATAAATTAATCTCTCCATCTCCATCTCTCTCTCTCTCTCTCCCATTCTTTCTCTCATATCTTTTGTGAGTTATGGAGTATGTGACGCTGAGTTTGAAGGTGTCCATTGATGTGTGTTTTAGCTTCCAGGATCAGACAAGATAAGGCACATTTTGGGTGGTATGAACATGGACTTGATGAGTGTTTTTTTTTTAAGTGTTTCTCAGCCATGTGTTTTTTGTTTTCAATGGAGTTTATTCAGGAACCTTGAACAATCCTCAGACCCTGGGGATTGATGAGTGTTTTAAACTTCTCTTTATGACTCAGGTTTTGCCAATAAGCAGGAAATCATATGATGTTTACAATAATTCTGTAACACATAAAAAAATAAGTAATTAATTTTCTGTAGCCTGTTTTCAGCCATTATTTCAATTATTACTTGCTATAGGAACAGAAATGTCATCCTATATGTTCTACATATATATACAGTCTGTGCTGCGTATATATATAACTGTGCATGTTTAGTATGTTCATGTATCAACTAGAAGATTGAAGTCCTTTTCTTCCAATATCACTTTCTCACTTTTTGGTTGTGATTACAATAATAAACTCAAAACAGTTCTTCTAAAAACTGTGTAATGAACCACCAAAGTATATTACAACATTTTAAAATCAATACTTGATCATTTAAAGGTGCTTAAAATCCATACAGGATAATCAGGTAACATTAAATCATTCTGAAAAGAAATCTTCACTGTCACCTGTAATATAGGGAAAAAATCAAATCTTATGTACTTTTTATAAATTTAAGGAAATTCTTAGAAAAAAAATGTGTCTATAGAAATAGTTGAAACTGTATGGCCATGGTAATTTAGAGAATATTAGCATTCATCTTCAGTAAAGCATTAAAGGCCAGACAAGAGCTCAGATGCATCCTTCTGCATTCGGATAGTTTCTTTCTTGCTGATGAAGAACACAGGTCTCTGTCATTCATGCACAAATGATAAAATTCCATGAATTTCTATTTGCAGACAGTCCAAAGCTTAAAATGTATATGCAATGGACAACTCATTCAACTTTCATATTGTGTTGTGATTTTGAGGAAATGTCTATTTCTTTACCTGAATGTTTACTTCAGTTACATCAAATGTGCTGTAAGAGAATTACACATTTACATTCTCAGTTTACAAATAAAGCCCTAAAAGGAAAATTTATGTCATATTAACTTGTCTTCATTCCTTCATGTCTGCCCACCTCCCTTTGTCTGTCTCTGTTCCTCTCTCTCCCTCATCTCTCTCTCACACACACTATTTGGAGGTATTTTGTTGTTCTTCATTTACTTTAATATTTATCCTCTATTACATTTACTTGTTTAATCTTTACTTATGTTGTCCACGGTCTGCATGATGCATGCTGAACTACCATTACATTTTAGTGTGTCAATTTTCATTGTATCTATCAAGCTATGTATTTATTTGTTTATTTATCTATATGTAAACATACATACAATGATATATCATCTGTCAATAAGTACAAGTACCAATTAAATAACTATGCATATTACTGTCAATTAATTTTGTGCAAATATATATCAACAGGTTTGAAGACAAAGTACAGAAAAAGAAAACAATAGTGTTCAAACACACTCACACCAGGCATCTATGATAGGCATCCTCAGTGCAAGGGGTTTTCCTAAATGGGATTGGATATCATAACTTGCAAGCCTGCTTCACCACCTTGCTGGCTGATGCTCACCAACTCTTTCTTCCCACAAGCTGTTTACACATAGCTAGGAGCCCATCCACAGAGAAGCAAAACCTCAAGCCCATCTATGGCTTTTCACTGCTTTTCTGATATTGGGACATTGGATCCTTGCTGCAGCTTATCCATGACATTTTAAGTCCCCCCCCATTCTTTTCCTCTCTCTTTCTCCTTTTGTAACTGTCAGTGTTTCACTATTATTTTATTTCTTCCATATCTTTCACCTCTTCACTGTCTGTCTGTGGACCCTCCCAACTTCCTTTATAAATTAAGGCACATTCCTCTGTTTTTCTCATCAGGTTTTCTCACCTGATCACTGTGGCCACGAAACACAGGGCATCCCAAAAGTGTGGGTTGTCATAGTTCTGGTCTCTTTTGGCCTCATTTTTTTTCTGCATCAATTCCCCCACCTCTTTTAAAAAACAGACATATTCACACATTTTATTTTATGGTTTTTGGTTTTACCTTTAATTTTATTACAAATATCGAGAAGATGAACTTATTGAAACTTTATTCGGAACGGAATAGATGTTTGCATGCCAAAATTTGATCACATTTTGATGTGTTACTCCCCTATGCCTCTTTAATTACATGAATCCATAGGTTACTCTGTTAAATTATATGAACGCATGCTCATCATTCAAAAATATTGGAAAGATATGTACAAATACAATGCAAATATCTCTGAATGGTTATCAAATTAAAATTTATCATTCTAAACATAATCATGCTTAAAAGACTGTGAATACAAAGAGGAAAATAAAAACATTAGTGTTCAAACACACACATCTGGCTCTTATCCTAAGCAGTCCTCCCCCAGGCACTTGTGTACCTTGGCATGGGCAAAGCCCTAAGGGATGGAAAACTAACTCTGGAAAAAAGATCTGTCCAAGGACTACAGAGCTGGAAATGGGAAGTGAGGTCAATGATTGGTTTGGCACAGCCCTCCAGAAGAGGGTGTGGTGAGAATTCCAGGAAATCCATCCTTACTTTACAATTCACGCAGGTGTGCATCAGGACGTGGCATGGGTGGGCTTATCTGCCAGTGAGTCTGTCGGGGAGGTGAAGGCCAAGGTGTGAGATGTTGGTGCTGGTCTTCCTTCCTGAAGCCTAGACCTTGAGCCTTCGCCAGAGTCCTTGGGTAGTGGGAGTCTGGTGGGCCAATGGAAGACGGAGTGCTTGATCTGGGAAGATGGCTGCAGCCCAGGCTCTCACGGGTGGGTGGAACCTGCCAAAAAAGTATGGAGATCAGGCAGAGAGGCCTCCAAAGAGTGTCTCCAGAGCTCCAAGTGGGATGCCATGTGCAAGCTCTGGAAAGCCTGACTTTTTTTGTGAGGTACAAGTGGGTGTGTACAGTCCCGGGGAGTCTCAAGGCATGCCTGAGCAGACAGTGTCCTTCTGGGGTTCATCTGCAAGAGAACTGGGTGCAATTATCCCGGAGAGCCTTGGCCATGAGGGGGGCAGTTCTCTTTTTAGCCTGGGTCGAGGTGCAGAGAGCTCACTGGATTGGGCCGTGGCCAGAGGCCTCCAGGAGGAGGTGCGTGTCGGAGGAGGGCCCCCGCACCAGGGGTCCGGGCTCCTCTGGCTCGCCTCGGCTCCTGGTCTGGGTGAAGAAGGTGGCCATCTGGGTTTGTCGGCGTCCGGATGCGGGCTGTGAGGGCTTGCAGCCTCAGCTCTTGGTCTGCGTCCTCCATGTGCCACTGTGTCTTTGTCACAGTCTGGCTGTGGATCTCAGGCTCGTCCCCTGCTTGCCCATGTTCTGCTCCTTGGGCTGCTTGGGCTGTGTTGGCTTTGAAGGCATCCTTGGCTTGGGAGATTCCCTGGAGAGCAGATTGTTCGGCTGCATCAGCTGCATGGGCTGCAGTGGCTTCCGTGGCTTGGCACTGAGCATCCCACGTGCCCATGGGATCTTTTGCAAGGAGGAGACCTCCTAGCGATTCCTGCTGGAGAACGGGACTCCTGGGACCTGAGTAGACCAGTGTCTTGGAATCCAACCTGACAGGCCACAGCTGTACTTCTCCGTCATTTTTGCCCTAAGAGGGACCCGGGACACCCAGGGGGTAGCGGGCTTGGTCAGAGTTGAGGCAAGCCCCCAAAAAGTCAGCGCGACCATCCTCCTGGGCCAGAGCAGGGCCACTGTCTTCACCTTTGGATCCTCTTGGCTGCTGGTCCCAGGCTTCCATGGCCTGTGTCACTTGCCTCTGGCCTCTGGCATGTGCTTCGCCTCTTGCTCGGGCTGGGCCTTCACCTGCTCAGCTGAAAGGCCTCTGTATGCTTGTCTTGGGCTTCGCTGGACGTGGATACTCGGTGCTCCTCTGCCAGAGATGTTCTTCCTTGCTCTGTCTTCATGCTCAGCACCAAGGCAGAGTCAGGGGAGTCCTGGTCTGAGCCAGACAAGGACAACAGAAGGGAACTCTCCCAAAATCTGGCCTCCAGGTTCCTGGGTAGGGCACTAGGAGCTGCTGTTTCCTCAAGACTTTGATGGTCTGCCTGAAGCCTATCTCTGCCAGACGTTCAGACAGGATGGGCACGGAGGCGAGTTTCTTCAGGGCCTTGTAGAGCTTGCATGGCTCTGTGACCTTGCACAGGTGATCACACAGCTAATTCAGGGCTCCCTGGGAACAGCCAGCCTCCATCCTGAGGACAGGACTGGGACCCACCTAGCAAACAGCATATCAGACTGATCTTGTCCTCTTCCTCTGGCGGTGGCTACCTGTGTCTCTGCAGCAGATTCTGGGCTAGGCTGCTGGCAGTCTTCCAGCCTGCAGCCTCACTTTGCCTCACTGCAGAGGGGCTCATCCCTCCCCTAGATATATATAGAGTTGCTGGACCACGCCTTGGGATCAAATCTGCCCAGTCAGCAGCTGAGCCTCCTGGATCTGAGTCAGCCCCTTCTGACTTCTGCTTCCCTGGGCCACGCCCCGTCCACAGCTCAGGAACCCTGTTCTCTGACCCCAGAGCCCACACTGGAGGACTCCAGGGGATTCACAGCCCTGCTTGGCTTTTAAGCAAGCTCTGGCAAATGGGGGCTTCGGTAAAGTCTTTGCTGGCTCTCTCGGTATAGCCGGTTCCCCAGTGGGGGACACCAGCTTCGGATGCCTGCCAGACACTGCTCATGCTCACACAACAGCAGGGGGAAGGGAAAAAAAGCTTAGTAACTGCTCTGAGCTCTGATTTTAGTCAGTGCATTGGGGGGGAGTTTGGAGGGGACAGATTTCTTTCACCCTAGTGAGTGGAGCCTCCTTGGGTCAAGTGGATTTCTGCTTGGTGCCTGGATGTCCTGTCTTGCACACCTATCACACCACCTTTCTGCCCTGGCTCCTTCAGCCCAGGAGCTAGGCATTCACAGGTGTTCACACTGGTGCAGATCCCAAAAGCCCGCCCACAGCTTTTCATTTCCATTCTGATCCTGGGCAACTGGGTCTTGGTTTTCTGGGTTGAAAATGGATCCCTTTTTTTCTCTGGTTTATTTCCCACTACTCCCCCCCACACACACATAAACACACTTGCACACACATGCATACTCACACAGAGGCTATCAGTTCTCTATGTCCATGCCCATGAATGACTCTCTCTTTTCAATCATATGTATATACACACAGATGATTATTCATGAACAGCTTGTTATACAGAGGAGAGAAATGAACACAATATTCATTAGTGCTGAAACGAACACACCTGGCACTTATCCTAAGCAGTCCTACCCCAGGAATTTCTGTACCTTGGCATGGACGAAGCCCTAAGGGATATAAAACTAACTCTGAAAAGATGTTCTGTCCAAGCAGAGGAGAGCTGGAAATGGGAAGTGACGTCAATGATTGGTTCGGCACAACCCTCCAGAAGAGGGGTGAGAATTCCAGTAAATCCATCCTTCCTTTCCAGTTCAGACAGGTGTGCATCAGGAAGTAGCATGCATGGGCGGGTCTGCCAGTGAGTCCCTCAGGAAGGTGAAGGACATTTTGTGAGTTTTTGGTGCTGGTCTTTCTTCCTGAAGCCTAGACCTTGAGCCTTCGCCAGAGTCCTTGAGTAGTGGGAGTCTGGTGGGCCAATGGAAGACACAGTGCTTGATCTGGGAAGATGGCTGGAGGAACGCTCCCAAAGTGTGTGGAGATCAGGCAGAGAGGCCTCCAGAGAGTGTCTCGAGAATGTTTGCCCATCAGGTAGTAGTGGGATCCCAAGTTAAAGTGCTGGAAAGCCATGCCTCCTCCATAGCTCATGAAGCCTGTTCTTGGAACCCAGAGCCCACTCTAGCTGACTCCGTGGGGTTCACAGCCCTTCCTTGCCTCCAAATGTGCTCAGGTCAAATGTGTTTTTCTGCATGGTCTTTTTGGTTACCCTGCTCACCACTGTGGTTCTCCAGCTTTGAGGTCATTAGAGGACCTTGTCTCTTCTTAGCCTGGTTGATGGTTCTGTAGCCTTCCCAATAGTCAGGCAAGGATCCCTCTGGCATGTGCTGTGGGTAGAGGCTTCATGGAGGAAGTGCTTGTCAGAAGAGTCAACACCTCTCACCTGAGGTTCAGTCTCCTTTTCTGCATTGGTCTTTTTGCCTGGATTTGGAAAGTGACCAACTTGATTTGTCTGCATCCTTGCAGCTTCTTGGCTTGTGTGCTCTGTATGCAGGCTCTCAGGGTTTGCAGCCTCAGCTCTTGTGACTCCTTCATTTTCAAGTGTGTCTTGCTCTTAATTTGGCTCTGGGATAGTTTCCCAAGCTGGGACTCCTCTTCTGAGTACCCAGGTTCAGGCTTCTCAACCATATATATATATATATATATGTGATATATATTCATACATTTATATGTATATATAAATGTACCTTGATATATACATATATATTCTCAACCATATATATATGTGATATACATTCATATATTTAAATGTATATATAAATGTACCATATATATATATATATATATATATATATATATATACACATATATATATATCACAGGTTACTTGCACCTGTGTGATGCCTGCTGTGATATATATATATATATATATATATATATATATATATGTATGTATATATATATAATATTCTGTTTAAATTATCATAAATTATACATATATATATCCCTCTGTATGATGACCACTGTATATGTGATCTCTGTTTGATATTCAATGTAGTCTTCCCTATCTAATGGAGACAATGTATGACCATGAGTTGATTTACACTATGAGATGGACTTGTCATGATATTCAACTTTGTGCTGTTCACTCTAATTTAATCCATGTGACGTTTGGGTGAGAACTCTGTTTAATTATCATTTTGTGAGGGCTACAATGTAATGGCCACTGTGAAATGGTCATAATTAATGGCTACTGTGTTGTGTTCACTGTGTGATGGTTACTCTGTGATGGTTACTGTGTTATGGCCACTTTTTGAGGGCCTCTGATTGACAGTAATGTGTTTTTTGACACTGTTGATGGTCACTGTATGCTGGGCACTTAATGATGGCCTGTGTGTGTTGGTCACTGAATTATAAATTCTGTGGGATCCCACTATGTGATGGTCAAAGTTTGATAGCCACTGTGATGGTCACCCTGTGATGGCCATTATCTGATGCTCACTGTTTGATATCCTACTATGTGATTTATATGGTGTGATGGTCACTGTGTAAATTTGACCTTGTGTTGGACAATGTGTGATTGACATTGAGTTTTGTTCACTGTGCAAAGATCAGTGCTTCATCACCAATACATGATTTTCACTACCATGGCCTGTGACTGACGGTTGTTTTGTAATGGCCATTCTGTGCTGGCTAATAATTGATGGTTAGCTGTATGATTTAATTGCATAATGGTCACTCTGTAATCACTAATATGTGATGAACATTTTGAGTGATACTGTTTTATTGTCACTGTGTAATATTCATTATATGATGGCCACTGTGTGATAGTGATTATGTCATAAACATGGTGATGCCCAGAGTGTTAAAGACGGCATGTGATGGACACCGAGTGTTGGCCAATGTTAATGTACATGGTGATGGCCAACTCTGTGATGGTCACAGTGTGAGAGACACTGTGTGAAGGCCATGATGTGATGGTCACTGTGTTGGTCAAAATATGCTTATCATTTTATACTCTCCACATTTTTATTATCATTGCAATATGAAAGTAGATTGATAGCTGTTGTTTTCTGGCTACAGCATAATGGTCACTCTGTAATGGCATCTCTGTGGTCATATCTGGGTGATGGATACTGTAAAATCCACTATGTTGTGACCAGCATGTGATGGCCACAAATGATGCCCAATTTGTGATAGTCATTGTGATGAACAACTGTGAGTAATTCACTGAGTGATCATCATTTTGTGATGGACATAGTGTGATGGTCACTGTGTGATGGCCACCTTGGAGTGGAAAGTATGTAATGTTCTCTTTTTATCATCACTATGCGATGGCTTCCATATGGAGGTCACTAGTAATCAACATAATGTGTTGACCAAAGTTTTATATCCTCTGTGTGATGGTTGAGGATCATAACCCCTATAGGATGCCCAATGTGCTATAGACACAATGAGATAGCCAACTCTCTGATGGTCACTCTGCAATGGCCACACTGTGAACACTGTCTGATCCCCAGTATTCGATGTTTGCCTTTTGACTGTCACTCTTTAATTGAAATATATGGTGAACACTAAGTGAGCATCACTATTTGATAGCCACTCTAATGGACTCTCTTCTATGGATACAATGGGAAGTCCAGTGACTGATGGCCATTGTGTGATGTCCACTGTTTAAGGGCCAACTCTGTGATTTATTCTCCATGATGGGCATTGTTTGATGCTCTCTGTGTGATAGCCTTAATGATGCTCAATTTATTAAAGGTCCTATGGTAATGTCCAGCTGTGTAATGATCATACTGAGGGACACTATGTGATCGGAATTATGTGATGGCCACTCTGTGATTGCTAATACATGATGGCTAATTTTGATGACTAAAAATATGATGGTCACAGTTTGATGGTCACTATGTGCTGCCCCACTTTAGGTGATGTCTGCAGATGTCCTGCTCCAGCATTGTTGTCTAACCATGGACGTTTGTGAGAATGAAGACACTAACCACCAGTTCTCATTCAAGCAAGGGGCCTCTAACAGCTTCAGCCATCATTATTTATACAAGATATAAAGCATTGAATCAATCCATAAACCATATACACACAATCAACAAAACCAAACTTAGCAGGTTGTCATCATGTATTACAACATACTTCTTCATACAGAAGAAGGAGAAGTCTGAAGTGAAGGATTTGGAAGGCATGGATCGAAGACAAGAAAGGGGGAAAGTGATGTACTATATTTTAATCAAAGATTATAAAAGTCAATTTAAATTTAGAAAGTTGGTCTAGAAATGTCTCAGCAGTTAACAGCCTGGGGTGCTGTCCAGAGGGCCCTGGTTTTATTTCCAGAACACATATGTGCTGTAAGATCATTTGCTGGAATCTTCCACCCTGCTTTTGCCTCTGTGGGTACTTCACAGAGACACATGCAGGCAAACACCCATATAACTAAAATAAAAATAAAGGGTAAAACACGAAGTAGAACGAATTTTCTACAGTGATGTCACACTCCTGACACAGCAGCCAGGGCTACTGAAAATGAACTCTGTCTGGTCTTGCATGGAAGCAGCTGTGACCTTCTTCTGAGCCAGCCTGCTCAGTGGCAAAAGCATCTTTGTTCTGAGGACACACTGGCTCATCACAGCCATGCATTGTTGAACAATGTCTATGGTGCTAATTAATAGGTGACTATTCCTAGATGATTTTTGTATTTGTGGTTTTGGTTCTTCCTATTTGTGAAAATTGTGACATTGATATCTCTACATTTCGATCATAAGTCATGGTTAAGAAATAGCACTGGCTCAAAAGCAATCTACTGTCTCAGTGTCATTGACTTGTAAGGAATCTGTCTGTCTCCATTTTCAATACAGAAGATATGACCCCCGTATTTGTAAATATATGGTTACATTTATTGTATGAGCTGAGTTGCTGCTTTTAAGTCCATTTTCTGGAGCCATCCTTGCGCCAAATCTTGACCTTGACTTGTTTTTGAGAAAACCCTGATTCCCCCTCATTACCCTTTAATCACATAGCGATAAATTGGTGTTAATTTGAGATTTTACTGTATGACTTTACTGCCCCATTTTTTTCACTTTAGTAAACCTTTCTAAAAGTGAAATTTTTCACTTTTGTAACTATCTGTGATTTTACTCCTTAAAAGTGTCCCAGGACATGAATCCATTGCTGCACTCTTAAACTGGAATTAGGAGCAGTCTTAGCCAGCCTTTGGCTACAAACCAGTATAATCAAGCTTGCTTCAAATAATGTGCAAAATTGTGGTAGTGGCCTTATTCTTTCCTGAGGCGATTACTACTTGATCATCATTTAGATGTTAGAGTACGAGACGAAAATGGCAGAGATATGTCTTTCTATCACCTTTATGCATGACTTTGAGTAAAATTTCCCCAAATACTAGCTTTTACATTGTGACCATGTTCAAATGTGGAACTGTTAGCTTAGCATGTGTAGAAATAACTAGAACTCTACATGAAGGTACCCAGATTCTCAAAGTAAAATCACCACACTTTCTTTTTTTCAATTAATTTTTATTTCAATTAATATGAGTTATAGTTTATTAACTTTTTATCTCAGCTATACAATGCTCCCCCCACTTTCTTTTCTTTTCTTTTCTTTTTTTTTTTTTTTTTGAGAAAAAGCATTTCTTTGGGAATGTCTCTATGCTTTTCTTGCTTATTTCAGGTAGGAAATGTCTCAGCTGTTCTGACTTGGCTCTTGTGATAGCCAAGCTTAGTAGTAAAACAGCCTACATATGGAATTAACTCACACAGTTGGATATACCTGTGAGTGGTTTTAATTCTTTTAAATTTATATTCATTTTGCCTTCTTGTTGTAGACTCAAGCTAACTGACACACTGTTTTAAAGGCCTAGGTCCAATTCATTCATAATGCTTGATTGATGCTTCAGTCTCAGCAGGCACCTCTTGGCCTTAGTTAGTTGGCAGTGTTGGTCTTCTTGTGGAGTTCCTGTCCTTTCCAGGTCTTTTTCTCTTTCCTCCCTCTTTTCCACAAATGTCCCTATGCATCACCCAATGTTTGGTTTTGAGACTGCATGTGTTTTGAGGTGCTGCTGGTTAACACCTCTCAGAGGACAATGGTGTCAGGTTCCTGTCTGCAAGTTTAGCAGAGTATCATTCATAGTGTCATGGGTTGGCACTCTCTGGTAGGTTGGGTCTTTGGTTGGGCTAGGCATTGGTTGGGCATTCCCTCAGTCTCTGCTCTCTCTGCTTATCTTCTTTGCTGCACATATTATAGGCAGGGTAAATTTTTGTTCAACGTTTTTGTGAGTGGGTTGGTGTTCCCTTCACTCTGCTAGGAGACTAGTCTAGTTAGTGGGTGTCCTCTTTAGTCCCTATTGCCTCTGCCATTAGGAGTCTCTGCTTGTGTACCCCTCATATCCTCCCAGGAGCCTACCCTGACTTAGGTTTCCAGCTTGTCACAGACACATCCCATGCTAGATTTTCTTTTCTCTACAGGCCTTCTTTACTCTCGCCTTTGCTCTTTCCAGGTCTGACCTCCTCCTCTTTTCACTGCGACCCCTCTGCCACCTTGTTCTTGTCTTTAGCCTATAACCTCTGTCGATTGCAAATAAATTCCTGAGTGGAATTTATGCATCCCTTCTTGAATCTTCTGTGCTACTTACTGTCTTTGGTTCAGTGCCTTACAGTATGCTTATCATGTACTCTATGGCTAAAATCCACCTGTAAGTGATTACATACCATGTATGTATTTCCAGATCTGACATATCTCACTGAGAATGATCTTTTCGAGTTCTATCCATTTCCCTGCAAATGTCATGGTTTCTTTTTTTTTTTTTTTTTATAGCTGAGTAGTATTCCATTGTGTAAACTTACCAATTTCTTTATCCATTGTTTGGTGGAGGCACACCTGGGTTGTTTCCAGATTCTGGATATTACACATAAAGTTGCTGTGAACATAGTTGAGCAAGTATCCTTTTCTGGTGGATTGTCTTTCAGGTATATATCCAGGAGTGCTATAGATGGGTCTTGAGGTAAAGCTATTCCCAGTTTTCTGAGAAATTGCCAGATTGATTTCCAAAGTGGTTTTACAAGTTTACACTCCCACCAGCAATGGAGCAGTGTTCCCCTTTCTCCACACTCTTGCTAGTATGTGCTGTTGCTTGAGAATTTGATCTTAGCCATTCTGACAGGTGTGAGAGGGAATCTCAGGGTCATTTTGATTTGCATTTCCCTGTTGACCAAGAATGTTGAACATTTCTTTAAGTGCTTTTCAGCCATGAGAATCCTCTGTTGAGAACTTTCTGTTTAGTTCTGTACCCCATTTTTTAAATAGGTTATTTCTTTATTGGTGTTTGATTTCTTGAGTTTATTATGTATTTTGGATATTAACCCTTTGTAGGATGTAGGATTGGTGAAAATCCTTACCTAATCTACAGACTGTTGTTTCCTTTTATTGACAGTGTCCTTTGCCTCATAGAAGCTTTCCAGTTTCAAGAAGTGTCAATTTTGAGTTATTGACCTCAGATTCTGTGCTGCTGATATTCTGATCAGGAAGTTGTTTCCTGTACCACTGAGTTCCAGGTGCTTCTCCACTTTCTCTTTTTATAGATTTATTGTATTTGGTGTTATATTGGGGTTTCAATCAACTTGAATTTGAGTTTTGTAGAGGGGCATAAATAAGAATCTATATTTGTTTTACCATATGAAGTTTAGAGTGTTCTTTCAAGGTCTATTAAAAACTGCGCTGGTATTTTGATGGGGATTGCATTGAATTTGTCGATTGCTATTGATAAGACGGCCAATTTTACTATATTAATCCCACCAGTCTACAAGCATGTGATATCATTCTATCTTCTAATATCTTCTTCAGTTTCATACTTCAGACACCTAAAGTTCTTGTCAGACAGGCCTTTCATTTGCTTGGTTAGAGTTACACCAAGATAACTTATATTATTTGTTACTATTGTGAAGGGAGTAGTTTCCCTAATTTCTTTCTCCATCCGTTTGTTGCTTTTGTATAGGATGGCTACTGGTTTTTTGAAATTTTTTTTGTATCCAGCCACTGTTTATCAGTTTTCAGTGTTGTTTGGTAGAATTTTTGGTGTCCCTTGCATACACTATCATGTCTTCTGCAAATAGTGATAGGAGAGCTCTACATGAATTTGTCAAGACTCCCCATGCTTCCTTTTTTGAGTCAAACTGTTGCTTTAGAAATGATTCCAGGCTTTCCTTGCCTGTTTCATGAAAGAACTAAGTCTCAGCCCTTCTGTCTTGGCTGTTGTAATGGCAAAGTTTGCTAATTCAACTGACTCCATCTGGAAATAACTAACACCTGCACATGTAGGTACACTTGTTAGGGTAGTGTATTGTTTTCTTTCTTTCTTTCTTTCTTTCTTTCTTTCTTTGGATTCAGAACCCAATGTCTAGTGTACTAATAAGGGGCCTTGAGGCAAGAAGTCTTGGATCAGGCCCAGTCTCTAACAGATACTGTCTTGCTTAACCCATAATGTTAAAATTTGATTGAATGACCACACCACACAGCAAAATACCCCTCACCTTGAGGTATTCACCCTTTAATTATGCAACACATCATCTCCTCAGGGACGCTGTTTTGATCCCATGCAGACCACCTCCTTTGCAGGCAGAAAATAAAGCCTACTTTTTCAAGTTTATGTCTCTGATGTGGGTTTTCTAGGCTTCCTCCTAGAAACCAACACCTACTGAGTACAAGAAGGCAGAAGGGCCAGCTATTGGAGTTCTGGTGCTAGTGCTACTGAAATGCAAGTCTCTGCAGATCTAGGAAAATACTGTGCCTGGGACTGAAACCAGTGGCAGGAAACACTGTGCTGTGTGCCTTTAGCAATCCTAAGGTAAGTGCTCTTGTTTCAGCCCTCACTAGCCAATCAGAATGTGTAGGTGAACTGCCAGTCAGACAAGACGGCAGGATTTCCTGGACAACATCCTCCAAGGCTGGATTCTGTAGCTGAGTAAGTGCTTGTGATCCTGAGCTTCTGCCTGGAGCTGCAAGGGCTCTGAGTATGAGCTTGGGAACCTCAACATGGTAAGTGAGGGACCACCATGTGGGGAGGAGTGGGCTGATGAGCCTTGGGAGCTTCTGCGGTGGACCCTCCTAGTGGCTCCATGTGAAGTAGTGGCCCAATGTGGTCTGAACATCTATCAGGACCCACACGTTGTACTCTGAATAATTTCATTCTGTGCATTGCCTCTGTGTGTTGGCAACAGGGCTGTGTGTAGACATATCCTAGTACTCCACATTACAATGCTTGTGGTGTGACACACATGGCGGTTAGGTAGGCAGCAGCTGCAGCAGCAGGTGCCGCTGGGACTTGCAGGGGCATGTCCTGCCTGGTGTTGGGTGCTAACATCCTAGCTGGTGTTCCCCTCCAATAAGCAGCTGGCCTAGCCCAGGCAAACTGGAGAAGTTTGCAGTTGGCCACAGGAAGGAACACAGCAGGGGTGCCCAGCTTTCTGCTCTTGGCATCTGGGGCTCCTATGAGACCCACCTGTGAGAAGCTGTTGATTCCAAGCTCAGGTGATGGAGCATGGAGCTGAGGGCTGTGCAGTAGAGACCCTAGCCAGGTGGTAGCCACAAGAACTTGAATTTGGCAGGACTGGGCAGGGGCGTTGATCCTCAATTGGCTGCAGCATTGGATCAGGCTGGCAAGCCATAGCCCTAGGAGGATTCTTGTAACAGATACTTAAGCTTTGGTAACAGCAAGACCAAGAGCCAAGGCCCGAAAACCCCAAGCAGAGGCACATGGGAGAGAAGCACAACTATCCTCCTCCCTAGGGAGGTCTTCTTTTTCTTCCTTCTGATTCTAGTCAATTAGGTCTCATCAGGAGTGGCTGAATTGTCTTCTGCGGCATTGTGATGCTGGTTCCCCTTCAAGGGGAGGGAATTAGAAAGCAGAAAATTCAGTTCATGTCAGAGACAGTCCCTGTTCCTATTACTATGCAACCAATTTGGACCCTGAACTGCCATGGAGTACATCTGTGCAGGGGTCTTAGGTTATCTCCATACATGGTCCTTGGTTGGAGTATCAGTCTCAGGAAAGACCCCTGTGCCTAGATTTTTTGATTGTGTTGGTCTCCTTGTGGATTTCCTGTCCTCTCCATATCTTATTGTGTACCACTTCTTTTCCTAAGCTTACCTACACTCTGTCCAAAGGTTGGCCATAAGTCTCAACATCTGCTTTGATAGTCTGCAGGGCAGAGCCTTTCAGAGGTCCTCTGTGTCAGGCTCCTGACTTATTCCCTCTTTTCTCCTTCTACTGATGTCCATTCTCTTTGCCTTTCTGGATAGAGCTTGAGGAATTTATCAAGAGTCCTCCCTCTTGATTAGTTTATTAGATATACAGATTCTAGTAGGTTTATTCTATATTATATGTCTATATGAGTGAGTATATACCGTGTGTGTGTGTGTCTTACTGTTTGGGGGATAGCTCACTCAGGATGATCTTTTCCAGATCCCACCATTTACCTGAAAATTTCATGATTTCCTTCTTTTTTATTGCATAGTAATATTCCATTGTTTAGATGTACCACAATTTCTGTATCCATTCCTCCACTGAGGGGGATCTGGGATGTTTCCAGCTTCTGTCTATTACAAATAAAGCTGCTACAAACATGGTTGAGCAAATGTTCTTATTGTGTACTTGATCCTCTTTGTGTATATACTGAGGAGTGGTATAGCTGGATCTTGAGGAAGTACTATTCCTAGTTTTCTGAGGAAGTGCAAGATTGCTTTCCAGAGTGGTTGTACAATTTTACATTCCCAAGAGCAGTGGAGGAGGGTTCCCCTTTCTCCACAACCTCTGCAGCATGTGTTGTCACTTGAGTTTTTCCTCTTAACCATGTTGATGGGTGTAAGGTGAAGTGTTAGTGTCCTTTTGATTTGCCTTTCTCTGATGGCTAATGAGGTTGAGCATTTCATTAAGTGTTTCTCTGCCATTCGATAATCCTCTCTTGAGAATTCTGTGTTTAGCTCTGTACTCCATTTTTTAATTGGATTACTTGATTTGTTCCTGTTCAACTTCTTTTTTCTTTTTTTTTAATTTCATTTTTTTCTTATCAGTTACATTTTATTAACTCTGTATCCCAGCTGTGTCCTGTTCCCTCATACCTTCCCAATCCCACCCTCCCTCTCTCATCTCCACCATGCCCCTTTCCATGTCCACTGATAGGGGGGACCTCCTCCACATTCATCCTATCCAGTTTTTTTTCAGGTATCTTCAGTACTGGCTGCAAAGACCTCCTCTATGGCCTAACAGTGCTGCTCCTCCTGAAAAGAACACCAACAGCACAGGCTCTAAGAGCAACAATCAATAAATGGGACCTCACGAAACTGAAAAGCTTCTGTAAAGCAAAAGACACTGTCATCAAAACAAAATGATTGCCTACAGATTGGGCAAGAATCAGAATGGCCAAGATGAAAAACTCAAGTGATAACACATTCTGAAGAGGTTTTGGAGAAAGGGGAACCCTCCTCCACTGCTGGTGGGAATGTAAACTGGTTCAACCACTTTGGAAGTCAATCTGGTGCTTTCTCAGACAATTAGGAGTAGTGCAACCTCAAGAACCAGCTCTACCACTCCTAGGTATATACCCAAAATTTACTCAAGTACACAACAAGGACATTTGTTCAACAATGTTTGTAGCAGCTTTATTTGTAATAGCCAGAACTTGGAAACAACCCAGATGTCCATCAAGGGAGGAATGGATAGAGAAATTGTGGTATTTTTACATGATGGAATACTACTCAGCAAACAAAAAGGAGGAAATCCTGTTTAACTTCTTGAGGTACTTATATATACTGGAAATTAGTCTTCTGTCAGATAAAGGGATAGTGAAGATCCTTTCCCAATCTGTAGGCAGTCATTTTGTTCTGAGGACATTGTCCTTTGCTTTACAGAAGCTTTTCTGTTTCATGAGGTCCCAGTTATTGATAGTTGCTCTTAGAGCCTGTGCTGTTGGTATTCTGTTCAGGAAGTTGTCTTCGGTGCCAATGAGGTCATTTTTGTCAAAAATCAGGTATCCGTAAATGTGTGAGTTTATTTCAGGGTCTTCTATTCAATTCAATTGATCTACCAGTCTGTTTCTATGCCTGTACCATGCAGGTTTTATTATTGCTCTATAGTACAGCTTGAGATCAGGGATGGAGATACCTCCTGAAAATCTTTTATTGTAGAGAATTATTTTAGCAATTCTGGGATTCTTGTTGTTCCAAATGAAGGTGAGAATTTTTATTTTAAGGATGTAAAGAATTGTGTTGGTAATTTGATTGGAATTGCATTGAATCTGTAGATTGCTTTTGGTAAAATGGCCATTTTTAATATATTAATCCTGCCAAGCCATGAGTATGAGAGATCTTTCCATCTTCTGATAGCTTCTTCCAATTCTTTCTTCAGAGACTGAAAATATTTTTCATACAAGTCTTTGACTTGCTTGGTTAGTTTCAGACCAAGGTACTTTATGTCCTTTGTGGCTATTGTGAAGGGTGTTGTTTCTCTAATTTCTTTCTCAGACCTTTTGTCTTTTGTATACAGGAAGGCGACTGATTTTTTTGAGTTAATTTTATATCCAGCCACTTCGCTGAAGCTGTGAATCAGCTGTAGGAGTTCCCTAGTAGAATTTTTGGAGTCACTCAGGTGTACTATCATATCATCTTTTATCTCCTTGTTCTCTTTTAATTGTCTAAATGCTCTAGGAAGGATTTTACGAACAATGTTGAAGGGATGTGGAGAGAGTGGGCAGTCTTGCCTTGTCCTGGATTTCAGTGGGATTGATTTAAGTTTCTCTCCATTGAGTTTATTGTTGGCTATAGGCTTGCTGTGTGTTGTCTTTACTATGTTCAGGTATGTGCCTTGTATCCCTGATCTTTCCAAGACTTTAAACATGAATGGATGTTGGATTTTGTCAAATGCCTTTTCAGCATCTAAAGAGACTACCATGCATTTTTTTTTCTTTCAGTTTATTTGGTGGATCACATTGATGGATTTCCATATATTGAATCACCCCTGCATGCCTGGGATGAAGCCTACTTGGTCATAGTCGATGATGTTTGATGTGTTCATGGATTCTGTTTGCAAGTGTTTTGTTGAGTATTTTTGCATCAATGTTCATGAGGGAGATTGGCCTGAAATTCTCTTTCTTTGTTGGGTCTTCAAGAGGTTTAGGTACCAAGGTGACTGTGGCTTCATAGAATAAGTTTGGTAGTGTTCCTTCTGTTTCTATTTTGTGGAATAGTTTGAAGAGTATTGGTGTTTGCTCTTCTTTAAAGGTCTGGAACCATCTTGCCCTGGGCTTTTTTTTTTTTTTTTTTTTTTTTTTTTTTTTTGCATGGGGGACTTCTGTTGACATTTTCTGTTTCCTTAGGGGAAGGGCTATTCAACTGATTTACCTGGTCTTGATTCAGCTTTGGCATGTGGAATTGGTCAAGAAATTGTACATTTCATTTAGATTTTCAAATTTTGTGGCATATAGGCTTTTGAAGTAAGACATAACTATTGTTTGGATTTCTTTGGTGTCTGTGGTTATGTCCCCCTTTTCATTTCTGATTTTGTTTATTTGGATAGTGTCTCTCTGCCTTTTAGTTAGCTTGGCTAAGGGTTTGTATATCTTTTTATTTTCTCAAAGGTACAGCTCTTGGTTTCATTGATTCTTTGAATTGTATTATTTGTTTCTAATTTATTGATTTCAACCATGTGTTTGATAATTTCCAGCCGTCTACTCCTCTTTAGTGTGTCTGCTTCTTTCTATTCTAGGGCTTTTACGTGAGCCATTAAGTTGCTTGAATGAGATGTTTTGAATTTCTTCTTAAAGGCACAGAGTGCTATGTACTTTCCTCTTGGCACTGCTTTCATTGTGTCCCATAAGTTTGAGTATGTTGTGCCTTCATTTTCATTGATTTCTAGGAAGTGTTTAATTTCTTTCTTTATTTCTTCTCTGACCCAACTGCCTGATCAAGCAAGGCTTTCCCTGAATCCTTCACATGTAGAGGAGGAACATAGCTCCTTCTCAAACTTAGGATCCTGCTTTTCTAGTAACAGCCTGGGGCCTAGGCCTTTGACACTTTTTGTAGGGCTCTGAGTTACAGTGAAATTAAGAGAGCTCCTTCTCCAAAACCAAGAATATGTTTGGGAGAATTGGTCATGCTCTGGTGCCAGGACATTTGGGGAGGGTTCACTTCTGTTCCTGAGACCTCCAACTCTTCTCTCCACATAGGGCTGTTGTTTTCAATTCCAAGGCTGCAGTGGGCTAGATCAGAAAGTTTTTGAAATACCCTGTGTGTTCACCTTAAGTAGCACTGTTTAACTTCCTTGTGTGTTTATTCTACAGTATGCTTGTTTCTGCTGTCTTCATAAACATCCCCCATTTCCTTCTATTTTTTACCTGGAAGTAGTGGAGACAATGTTCTTCTTAAGAAGCTTGCATGGCATGAGACCTCTCTACCCAAGCTTTTATCTTTTCTTCCTTGTATTTTACCAGTCTTTCTCATCCCCTGGTACATTCCCTTCTGGACCCCGTCACTGAAGAATGATGTGCTGTTTCAGGACACTCATGTACTTAAGAAATAATTTTGGATATATTTTTTGTTTATTTATTTAAAGTTTTCATTCTCTATAATATCTCTACAGCCCTAATTTCTCTCTCTGATTTCACATTCTGCTTCTATGATATAGTAAATAACTCCATGTTTTAAGTTCTGTTTGCAGATGCCCTCTCTCCATTATTCATTTGTATATACTTTTATGTAGTGCTGTTTAAGTGTTATTGAGGCATTCTGATATGTTTTTAATTAATTAATTATTTAGTTAATTTCCTTTACATCCCAAGCACAGATTTTCTTTCTTCTTCACCTCTTAGTCATTCTCTCTCACCTTTCCCCAGTAATTCCTCCTCTCCTATTCTTCAGAAAAGGGAAGGCCTCCTAATGACAACAAGCAACCTTGGCATTTTAAGTTGCAGTTGCCTAGGCACAGCTTCTCCTATTGAGGCCAGTCAATGTGATCCAGTTAGGTAAAGAGATTCAAAGGAAGGCAACAGAGTCAGAGACAGTTCCTGCTCTAACTATTAGGAGTCTGACATGAAGACCTTGCTACACAACTGTTGCATGTGTGCAGCGGGTCTTGGTCCTTCCAAGGCATACTCTCTTTGAGCTTTTATTGGCCCAGGTTAGTTGATTCTATAGGTTTTCTTGCGGTGTCTTTGACCCCTCTGCCTCCTACAATTCTTCTTCCTTTTTTTCCATAGGAATTCCCAACTCCACCTAATGTTTGTCTGCATGTTTTTGCATCTGTTTCCATGAGTTAGGCGGTGAAGCCACTCTGATGACAGTTATGCTAGGTTCTTGTCTCTGTACAGCTTATAGGCAGGATGACATCTTGCCTGCTTAGAGGAGATAGCTTGTTTAGGTTCCATAGGTCCTATCACAAGGGAATCTTAGCCAGAGTCACCCTCATAGATTCCCGGAATTTTCCACTGTACTAGATTACTGCCTGTGCCAGTGCTACTCCTCCATCCACAATCCACTAACTCCAGTTTTCTTTTCAGCCATCCTCCACACACTTCTCTCCTATTCTCCTTTCAACCCCTTCTTCCACTGGATTCCCCATCCATATCCACCACAGATATCAGATGTCTCTTTTATTCTACCTTCTCAATGAGATTCAAGCTTCCTACCTTGAGTACTACTTGTTACTTAGCTTCAGTCCCAAGGACGAAAGGAGTTTCTCAGCTGCAGAGATTCTGCAGGTGTTCGTGGAATTGAGAGAGTGGATAAGGCATTTTCCACAACTTGTGACATAGTTTTTGTGGCAGGAAGCAGACATTAAATTATTCTTCAATGTCATTTTGTGTGTGCACTTCACTGATTCTAGTTTTGCCAGAAACCAAACGGAATATGAATGACTACAGAGCCAAGGCAGACATTTCTGATCACATCCATTTGATAGATAAATCTAGACCATGGGACTTCTTTGTTCAAAAGAAATATTAGTATCTGGTGGTTCAAAAACACTTACACTTGAGAGGTCACTTTGAGTTAATTTTGTGGGAGTTTTAAAGTTTGTCTATAATTTCTTTTTTTCCTTGTTCTTTATTCTTCCCTCTTACAAAACATCTTGACTGATTCCTCCTTTTCTTCCTCTTTTTTCAACCCCCATCCCTTCTCTGCAATATTCATTGCTCCTCCATTTCCCTTGAGAAAAGAGCAAATCTTCTGTGATATTAGCTGAACAAGGCATACCAAAATTCTATAAGACTATGCATAAACCATCGTATCAAGGTTGGACAAAGCAACTCATTTGGAGGAAAAAAAAGTTGACATCCAAAAGAGTCAGAGATACCCTACTCCAACTCTTAGGAGTTCCACAAAAACCCCCAAATCAAACAACCACAGCATGTACACAGAAGACCAAGCTCAGACCCATGCAGGCTCCATGATGTTGCTTCAGTGTTGGTATAATGTTCTTTTAAAATGTATATGCCTTACCCTTGTTAATTCAAATGCTGATTTTTCCACCCCCAACTCTCTGTTTTCAATTTGGATATTGCATTGTGATACTCACTATAAGCATCCTGTCCCAGCTCTTGTGTAAACAGGACACAAATAAAGCAGCTGGATACAATGTTGTGCAATGGGAGGAGCCAGAGGACAGGAAAGAGGGGAGGAGCTAGAGAACGAGGAGGAGCTAGAGAACGAAGAGGAGCTCGAGGAAAGGGGTGCACTAGGAGAGCAGAGCGGGAGGAGAGCTTGGAGGACTTGGAGCATGAACCAGACCTAAGATTTCACAAAAAGCAAGTATAATGTGGGAAATCTAAATGTTAGGAAACTGAGGGCATGGAGGTTTAGGAGGGAGTAAATATTGCCCAGCATTGTGTTCTAGGTTAACTAAAAACCCAGTCTCTGTGTGGTGATTTGGTTTTACAGCTGCTGAGGATTAACAGCAGCAATACCAGAAGTTAAACCCATAGTAAATATTAATAACTTTATACAACAAATGGCGCCCAACTAATCTAAGAATCCACACCCTTTAAATCATACTTTATCATAATTTGGTGGGGGGAATAAGCTCCCAGTGATGTAAACCAAACTTAAAATCTAAAAACTCTCAGGTCACTTACTGTCTCTTTAAGAGAGACTCTTAAACAGGCCTTGGAGCAAAAGGCAGCCTACTGTGGGCAGACCTGAGACTTCCCTAAGAAAACTAGCTGCCACTACAGTCTAACAGGATGGAAGAAACAATAAAACAGATTTCTTGTAGCTTGGCTGATAATCTATTCTATGGTTTTAAGACTGAAATAAAGGAAAGTCTAGAAATTGTAACTATGCTTACATTCATAGTCCTCAATTTAACCTTAATCATTGCATTAGCCTTTTATGTCTTCTCGAAGGCAAAGGCTTTAGAAAAGATACTGGAACAGCACAAAGAACAACTAGAACAACATAAAGGAAAAAATGAAGACTGGAAACAGGACCAAAAACAAGAGATACAAAAACTTACAGAACGCAATCAACAACAGGAAGATAGGGCAGAGGTTTTAGAAAAGATACTGGAACAGCACAAAGAACAACTAGAACAATATAAAGAAAAAATTAAAAGTTGGAAGAGAAGCATAAAACAAGAGATTCAAGAGATTATTGAACAAAACAAACAACAGGGAGATAGGTATGAAATATGGGTGCAGACCTTAAGAGAAGAGTTTAGAATACTAAGTAAAGAAAATACTCAGGTAGAGGCAAAAGACAAAAATAAAGAAAGCCAACCAAAGGTGTTTAGAAAACCAACGTTGGCTTATCCAGTCACTATACAGCAGAAACCAGCAGATGATGATCATCCACTGAATTATCATGAAGCTGAATGGCGCCCTGTGGAAGTGCTAGATCTGAGGAAATATAAGGAAAGTGTTACTAATTTTGGAATGCATTCACCATTTGTAAAACAAATGTTGACTTCCTGGTCAATCAAAAGTAGAGTAATCCCCAAGGATTGGGAGGATATGGCAAAGGCAATATTAGAACCTGGGCCATATTTACAGTGGCTATCATGGTGGAGAGAAGAGGCTAGAGAGATAGCACCCAAAAATAGAGCCAGAGGTGTTGGTGTTTCTAAGGAACAGCTGCTTGGTGATGGCCAGTATGCTGACACAGAGATACAAGCTGTATATAACGAAGAAACCTTAGCATTATGTCGCTTAGCAGCCTGAAATGCTTGGGACAAGGTTGAGGAATCAGGAAAATGGCTTGAGCCATTCTCCCAGGTCATACAAGGTCCAAGTGAAACATTTACTAACTTTTCGCAAAGATTGACTTCAGCTGTGGATAGAAGTATATCAGATCCACTAGCTAGAAAAGCACTAATAGAATCTTTAGCTTTTGAAAATGCTAATACTGAATGCAAAGAGGCAATAAGGCCATTAAGAGCAAGATCTGCTCCAATAGACAAATGGATTAGAAATATGATTGATATTAGACCTCATTCACCCAATTTGACCTTGGTAAGAGAAGCTACCTCAAAAGACCTTGGGAGATGTTGTAATTGTGATGGGCGAGATTACTACAGAAGAAATTACCAGGAAAACCAAAATAATTCAAGAAGGGAGCCTATGCTTCCTAGAATATGCAGAAGATGTGGCAAGGGTCGTCACTGGCCGAGTGAATGTAGAGCATTCATAGATAAATGGGGTAATCCTTTATCAAAAAACGCCCAAGGGGGCCTCTTGCAGGCCCCAGAACAGGACAGGGATACTCCTCCACAAGAAAATTAAACACCACTGCTCTGGGAATAAACATTAAAAACTTGGACAGTGAGGCCAAACCAGATTCTATAGATAAATCAAAAAACCAGGAGAACAAAAAACAAATATATTGGCAAACCTCTATAAATGATCAAAGGCCAAAGTTAAAGATAATTTTGAATAATATTGAAATTGAAGGCTTGGTAGATACTGGGGCTGATGTCACAATTCTTACTTGTAAATCCTGGCCTCCAAATTGGCCACTTCAGGAGGTGGATATTCAATTCCAAGGAGTTGGGACTTTATCTAAAGTGAAACAAAGTGTTAGGTGTTAAACGGCTTAAATGTATAGGACCAGAAGGTCAAATAGGAAAACTAAAACCATACGTGGCTGAGATAGCCATAAACTTATGGGGAAGAGATCTGTGACAACAATGAAAGACCCAGATTAACATCCCCCCAAGTTCTGAGACAAGCCAAAAAAGAGGTAATACTCCTGATAAAGAAGCTAAAATTATTAAAAAAAAATATCATCAAAAACAGTTTCAGACTGTCCAGGCTGTCCATAAACAAAATACAGCAGAGGCCGTCTCTTCAACTGCCTGTTGGGAAGCCACTGCTAATAAAATTCCCACAGCCTTACCACTAAGGTGGTTGGCTGACCAACCTATTTGGATTGAACAATGGTCTATGAGTAAAGAAAATTTACTGGCACTAGAACAGCTAGTCCTGGAACAGCTGGAGGCTCAACATATAGAGGAGTCCAACAGCCCTTGTAATTCTCCGGTATTTGTCATCAAAAAGAAATCTGACAAATGAAGGATGTTAACAGATCTAAGAGCAATTAACAAAATTATTCAGCCAATGGGATCGTTACAATCTGGAATCCCACTGCCTTCCTTGTTACCTAAAGAATGGCCTATTATAGTGATTGATTTAAAGGATTGCTTTTTCACAATTCCTTTACATGAACATGATAGGGAAAGGTTTGCTTTCTCAGTACCCACTTTGAATAGAAGATGTCCAATAAAGAGGTATCACTGGAGGGTCTTACCACAGGGGATGTTAAACAGTCCTGCTTTGTGCCAATATTTTGTACAACAACCGTTGGAGGTAATTCGTAAGCAGTTTCCTCAATCCATAATTTACCACTATATGGATGATATCTTATTAGCTGATTCAGATATGAAAACCTTAGAAAATATTTTTGATAAAATAAATAGAACTTTGCCTTGTTGGGGATTACAGATTGCTCCCGAAAAAATACAAAGAGGAGATTCTATTAATTACCTAGGATATAAAATAGGTCTACAGAAAATTCGACCACAAAAAGTACAAATTAGAAAAAAACAGCTAAGAACTGTTAATGATTTTCAAAAATTGCTGGGAGATATTAACTGGCTACGGCCTACCCTTGGTTTAGCTACTCAAGAGCTAAGTAACTTATTTCAAACCTTACAGGGTGATAAGGACTTAAATAGTCCAAGAACGTTACCAGTTGAAGCTGAAAAGGAATTGGCTCTGGTAGAAAGGAAATTACAAGATGCATGTATAGACCATATTGATCCAAAGAGGGCCTGTATTTTGGTTATTTTGCCCTCCACGCATTCTCCCACAGGAATTCTTATGCAGAGGGAGGACTATATTTTAGAATGGATATTTTTGGCACACAAACAAAACAAAAAACTAAAAACCTATATAGAAAAGGTTTCTGAATTGATCCTAAAAGGAAAAATGAGACTTCGTCAACTAGCTGGAATAGATCCAGCTGAAATTGTGGTGCCCTTTACCAATGCTGAGATTTTGTCATTATGGGCAGACAACGAATATTGGCAAAGAGCTTGGTGTGAATTTTTGGGAGAAATCAACAACAAATACCCAAAAAGCAAGCGACTTCAGTTTATAAAAAAACCAATTGGATTCTCCCTCATATAGTAAAAGGAACTCCAATTTCTGGAGCTCCCACATTTTATACAGATGCCAATAAATCAAAAAAGGCAGGTTATAAGTCAGAAAATCTGAGTAAAGTGGTGGAGAGTCCATATGATTCAGTTCAAAAATCAGAATTATATGCAATTCTCTTGGTGTTATCAGATTTTCAGGACTCTCTTAATATAGTCACTGACTCTCAATATGCAGAAAGAGTTGTTCTGCATATAGAAAGTGCTGATCTAATTCAGGATAATTCAGACTTAACTTCACTATTCCTTCAATTACAACCAGTAATCAGAAATAGAAATAATCAATTGTATATAACACATGTCAGATCTCATACAGGTTTACCAGGTCCTCTAGCACAAGGCAATGATGAAATTGATGAACTATTGATAGGAAGCGTGTTAGAGGCCTCAGAATTTCATAAAAAACACCATGTTAACAGCAAAGGTTTAAAAAGAGAGTTTTCTATCACTTGGCAACAAGCCAAAGACATTGTGAGAAAATGCCCAGCTTGTTCTTTATATAGCCAAACTCCACTCCCTGCAGGAAGTAACCCTAAAGGTAACCAAAGAAATGAAATTTGGCACATGGACGTGCTTTATTTTACAGAGTTTGGTAAATTGAAATATGTGCACCATACTATAGACACATATTCAGGGTTTCAGTGGGCAACAGCCTTAAGCTCTGAAAAGGCTGATTCAGTTATTACCCATTTATTAGAAGTGATGGCAATTATGGGCATACCTAAACAAATTAAGACTGATAATGCTACAGCGTATGTCTCTAATAAAGTGGAAGGATTTTTTACATATTACAAGATGAAGCATGTCACAGGTATACCTCACAATCCTACTGGTCAAGCAGTTATTGAAAGATCCAATCGTACTTTAAGGGACATGCTTAACAAACGGAGAGGGGTATTAAAAACCCCCAGAGACAGATTAGATAATGCTTTGTTGACCTTAAATTTCTTAAATGTTAATGAACAACAAACAACAGCTGCGGAGATACACTGGGTTATAGAAAAAAAACTGCTGAATTATGTCAGCCTATATATTTCAAAGATACCCTAACTTCACAGTGGAGAGTGGGGAATGTGTTACGCTGGGGAAGAGGTTTTGCTTATGTTCATGCAGGAGAAGAGAAATTATGGGTTCCTTCAAAACTAATAAAAATCAGAAATGACAGTGGAAGACCACCGGAAGACCTTAGCCACTCAGAAGAGGAGAGAAATCAAGATCAAACAGAACAGGTAACATAAATTGATAATCCCTTTACCTGGAAATACCTCTGAAACTGACAGACATAAAAAATGTCTCCAGTCAGAACTCCATCAATACTTGGCCAATAATTCTTGGCTATAATATCCTCAAAATGTATTATGCTAACCTTTTAATTTGCATAGATAAAATTGGCTTACATTTTAGTTTCATCCTGCACCTCTCATACATTTATAATTTTAGAACTCTATAATGCTTGTGAGAAATTATATGTTTGCAGAACAAAAGAACTAGACAACAGAGATGCTAGAGCAAACCTAACAGAATCATTCTTCAGCATGTTGAGAAACTGACACATCTGTTCCAGCATCTTGCACGTTCCAGCATTCTGCTTGTACCTGCCTCAACTTCTTCAACTGCCGTTTCACATCAAAGCCTGCTCCCAAAAGAACTTTGAAGAAAGCCACTAATTTTAACTGGTCCAGCATTTTGGACTGTTCCAAAAAGGACTTTTATTAAGCCTGAAATTTCTCAACATTCAAATGTTATTGGACCACAAATGTTATTACTTGCTTAATTAACCATTTTTATTTGGGCCCCCTATAGGATTTCTACATGTCCACAATGTCAGCTAGAAGAAACTCATGAGAATGGTGTCCAATTTCCTTTAAAGGGGGTTGGGTATGTTTTTGGTTGTTTGATATGGCTACAAAATTTTATTGTCATTGGGAGATGTTTATTATTAATGATCTTATTCCAAGTGAAACAAGGAATATACAGGGATATTTTATAGAAATAGAAAAAGGGTAGATTATTGAATCTACTCAACTTAAGGTTTTATTTGTTATTCACAAATAAGGTTAATTTTAACTCTGGTATTGGATTTTGCATATTGATGCAAAAATAAGTATTTTTAATACATTGGTATAAGCTTTAGTATATTGATAAAAAGTCAAGGTTACTTCCAATATTTTTAAACTACTATTAAAAGGTGGTTAGGATATTAGGTATACAAGTTAATTGTTAGTTATTCAACTCAAAGTCATGTCAGACACTAGTTTAATTTGTCACAGGAGTATATCTTGTAGGTTTGACAGATAAATATGATTTTGTATACAAAGCGATTACATAAAGATAGGTAGTCTTCAAAAACTTCGGAGACCTACAGAATATGGCATTTAAAATGTTCTTATTATTTTAAAGATTCTTTGACAATGAGACAAGTCATTTCCTGGCAGCACCCCACCTACCTGAAAGAAGATAATGAGCATCGAAGAACCTCCATATGGAGATGGCTTCAAATGTGGCAAACAAGCCACTCGGGTAAAGAAAATACCCTCGCTTCACAACAGACAAATTCTGCCTAAAATGGGCAAGCTTAAATGCAGGACAAGTCAACTGCCAAACTCTGCCAAGACAGGGTAAGCAAGTCCTAAAAAGTTCCTGCTTCACGTATATGTCTGTCAAAATATTCTGAGCCAGAAGGCTGAAGATGATGCTCCAATGTTGTAGAGAGTTATGGGTGACTAACTGTTCAGCAGCAAACTGTCTCTGTCAATTTTTTATTTTTTGGAAGCTGCTAACATGCACTTCCTATTTACTCTCATAACTAATTTTATTACGTCTCAAGTCTCTGATGGGGTTGAAGAAAAAATAATTACAGTACCACATTTAAGCTTAAGTTGTTTAGAAATTAAGAAATCTTTTTATATAGGTAATACCAATAAGGATAAAAGTTAATTTAGGTATAGAATTTTAAACTTATCAAGATAGATAGGATAATCAGACACTTTCTCCTAAGATACCCTCTCCATGTGCTAAATACACATGGACTAGACATTGCATGTGTAGATCTTACCTAACAGTTTTCATAATTTCATAATTATTGTTGTATTGAAAGAAAAAGAGCCTTTATTGGACTTAAAGGGGGAAATGTTGGTATAATGTTCTTTTAAAATGTATATGCCTTACCCTTGTTAATTCAAATGCTGATTTCCCCACCCACAACTCTCTGGTTTCAATTTGGATATTGCATTGTGATACTCACTATAAGCATCCTGTCCCAGCTCTTGTGTACATAGGACACACATAAAGCAGCTGGATACAATGTTGTGCAATGGGAGGAGCCAGAGGACAGGAAAGAGGGGAGGAGCTAGAGAACGAGGAGGAGCTAGAGAACTAGGAGGAGCTCGAGGAAAGGGGTGCACTAGGAGAGCAGAGCGGGAGGAGAGCTTGGAGGACTTGGAGCATGAGCCAGACCTAAGATTTCACAAAAAGCAAGTATAATGTGGGAAATCTAAATGTTAGGAAACTGAGGGCATGGAGGTTTAGGAGGGAGTAAATATTGCCCAGCATTGTGTTCTAGGTTAACTAAAAACCCAGTCTCTGTGTGGTGATTTGGTTTTACAGCTGCTGAGGATTAACAGCAGCAATACCAGAACTTAAACCCATAATAAATATTAATAACTTTATACAACACTTCAGTCTGTGTCTTTTGGAGTATTTCATTGCCCTCCTTATGAATTCTCCTTAGTTGACTAATTGGGCCATGTTCTCGTGGTGTCCTTGAACTTTTTGGCTCCAACAATCCTCCGTCCTCCTCCTCTTTCTCCCGGCTCCCTGAGTTAACCCTAATGTTTGGATGTAGATTACTGTATTTGCTCCCTTCACTATGGGGGCTCCCCCTCTGATCACTATTGAACTAGGCAGCATCTATGAATATAGCAGAATATTGTAAGCTATCATTTCATTGACTTTTTTATTTTATTATTATTTTTTTTATCAGTTACATTTTATTAACTCTGTATCCCAGCCGTGTTGATCCCTCATTCCCTCCCAGTCCCTCCCTCCCTCTCATCTCCACCGTGCACCTTTCCAAGTCCACTGATAGGGGGGACCTCCTCCCCATTCATCTGATCCTGTTTTATCAGGTATCTTCACGACTGGCTGCAAAGCCCTCCTCTGTGGCCTAACAGGACTGCTCCTCCCTTCGGGGGTGGGGAGACCAAAGAGCCAGTCATTGAGTTCCTGTTAGAAATAGTCCTCGTTCCCCTCACTTTGGAAAACCAATTGGTTACTGAGATACCACAGGCTACATCTGAGTGGAGGTTCTAGGTTATATCCATACATGGTCCTTGGGTGAATGTCAGTCACAGAAAAAACCCTGTGCCCAGATATATTTGGTCCTTGTGGAGCTCCTATCCTTTCCCCATCAGACTAACTCCCCTTCTTTCTTATGATTCCCTGTACTCTGCCAAAGGTTTGGTCATGAGTCTTTGCTTTGAAAACACTGCTAGTTAGAGTCTTTCAGATGCGCTCAGTAGACTCCTGTCATACATTCAATGCACATCCCATCTGTCTTTCTAAATGAGGATTGATCATCTTACCCCATGTCTGCTCAATTGATTATCCTTTTTAGGTGTATAGATTTCATTATGTTTATCATATCTTATAGGTCTAGATGAGTGAGTGTATCCCATGTTTGTCTTTCTCCTTCTGGGATATTTCACTCAGAATGATCTTTTCTAGATCCTACCATTTGCCTGCAAATTTCATGATTTCCTCCTTTTTGATTGCTGAGTAGTATTCCATTGTGTAAAAATACCACAATTTCTGTACCCATTCCTCCGTTGATGGACATTTGGGTTGTTTCCAGGTTCTGGCTATTACAAATAAAGCTGCTATAAACATGGTTGAGCAAGCATCGCTTTTGTGTACTTGAATGAATTTGGGTATATACCTAGCAGTGTTATAGCTGGGTCTTGAGGAAGCACTATTCCTAATTGTCTTAGAAAGTGCCAGATAGCTTTCCAGAGTGGTTGTAACAGTTTACATTCCCACCAGCAGTGGAGGAGGGTTCCCCTTTCTCCACAACCACTCCAGCATGTGTTATCGCTTGAGTTTTTCATCTTGGCCATTCTGATGGGTGTAAGGTGATATCTCAGGGTTGTTTTGATTTGCATTTCCCTGATGACTAATGAGGATGAGCATTTCTTTAAGTGTTTTTCTGCCATTCGATATTCCTCTGTCAAGAATTCTCTGTTTAGCTCTGTTCCCCATTTTTTAAGTGGATTACTTGGTTTGCTGCTTTTCAGCTTCTTTAGTTCTTTGTATATACTGGATATTAGTCCTCTGTCAGATACAGGGTTAGTGAAGATTCTTGCCCAATCTGTAGGCAGTCATTTTGTTTTGATGACGGTATCCTTTGCTTTACAGAAACTTTTCAGTTTCATGAGGTCCCATTTATTGATCGTTGCTCTTAGAGCCTGTGCTGTTGGTGTTCTGTTCAGGAAGTTGTCTCCTGTGCCAATGAGTTCTAGGCTGTTCCCGACTTTTTTTTTTCCAATTGATTTAGGGTATCTGGTTTTATGTTGAGGTCTTTGATCCACTTTAACTTTAGTTTTCTGCAGGGTGATAAATATGTATCTATTTTCATTTTTCTGCATGTAGACATCCCGTTGGTCCAGCACCATTTGTTGAAGATGCTGTCTTTTTTCCATTGAATGGATTTGGCTTCTTTGTCAAATATCGAGTATTCATATGTATGTGGATTTATTTCTGGGTCTTCTATGTGGTTCCATTGATCCTCCTTTCTGTTTCTACGCCAATACCATGCAGTTTTTATTACTGTTGCCCTGTAGTACAGCTTGAGATCAGGGATGGAGATACCTCCAGATGATCTGTTGTTGTACAGGATCTTTTTGGAGATTCTGGGTTTTTCGTTTCTCCATATGAAGCTGAAAATCTTTTTTTCAAGGTCTGTAAAGATTTGAGTTGGTATTTTGATGGGAATTGCATTGAATCTGTAGACTGCTTTTGGCAGTATGGCCATTTTCACAATGTTAATCCTACCAATCCATGAGCACGGGAGATCTTTCCATCTTCTGATATCTTCTTCGATTTCTTTCTTCAGAGACTTGAAGTTTTTCTCAAACAGGTCTTTCACTTGTTTGGTTACAGTCACACCAAGGTACTTTATGTTATTAGTGGCTATTGTGAAGGGTGTTGTTTCCCTAATTTCTTCCTCAGCCTTTTTGTCTTTGGTATATAGGAGGGCTTCTGATTTTTTTGAGTTGATTTTGTATCCTGCCACTTTGCTGAAGGTGTTCATCAGCTGAAGCAGTTCTCTCATTGAATTATTGGGGTCGCTCATGTATACTAACCTATCATCTGCAAATAGTGACACTTTGCCCTCTTCCTTTCTGATTTGTATCCCCTTGATCTCCTTTAGTTGTCTTATTGCTCTGGCTAGGATTTCAAGTACTATGTTGAAGAGATATGGGGACAATGGACAGCCTTGTCTTGTCCCTGCTTTCAGTGGGATTGATTTAAGTTTCTCTCCATTGAGTTTGATGTTGACTAGAGGCTTGCTGTATATTGCCTTTACTATGTTTAGGTATGTGCCTTGTATCGCTTATCTCTCCAAGACTTTAAACATGAATGGGTGTTGGAGTTTTTCAAATGCTTTTTCGACATCAAAGGAGATGATTATGTGTTTTTTCTCCTTCAGTTTGTTTATGTAGTGGATTACATTGATGGATTTCCGTATGTTGAACCACCCTTGCATGCCTGGGATGAAGCCTACTTGGTCATGGTGGATGATATCTTTGATATGTTCTTGGATTCGGTTTGCAAGTATTTTATTGAGTATTTTTGCGTCAATGTTCATTATAGAGATAGGCCCGGAGTTCTCTTTTTTTGTTGGGTCTTTGTGTGGTTTAGGTATTAAGGTGACTGTGCCTTCATAGAATGATTTTGGTAGTGTTCCTTCTGTTTCTATTTTGTGGAATAGCTTGAGGAGAATTGGAGTTAGCACTTCTTTGAAGGTCTTGTAGAATTCTGCACTGAAGCCGTCTGGTCCAGGGCTTTTTTTGGAGGGGAGACTGTTAATGACTGCTTCGATTTACTTGGGAGATATAGGGCTATTCAGTCTTTCTACCTGACTTAGTTTTGGTAGATGGAATCTTTCAAGAAAATTATCCATTTCATTTAGATTTTCAAATTTTGTGGCATATAAGCTTTTGTAGTATGACCTAATAATTGTTTGGATTTCCTCAGTGTCTGTGGTTATGTCCCCATTTTCATTTCTGATTTTGCTGATCTGGATAGTTTCTCTCTGCTTTTTAGTTAGTTTGGCTAAGGGTTTGTCTATCTTGTTGATTTTCTCAAAGAACCAGCTTTTTGTTTCATTGATTCTTTGGATAGTTTTATTTGTTTCTAGTTGATTGATTTCATCCCTTAGTTTGATTATTTCCAGCCGTCTGCTCCTCTTGGGTGTATCTGCTTCTTTTTTTTTTTTTTTTTTCTGGGGTTTTCAGTTGGGCCATTAAGTTGTTTGTATGTGATGTTACGAATTTCTTCTTGCAGGCACTTAGTGCTATAAATTTTCTTCTGAGCACTGCTTTCAATGTGTCCCATAAATTTGGGTATGTTGTGCCTTCCTTTTCATTGAATTCTAGGAAGTCTTTAATTTCTTTCTTTATTTCTTCCTTAACCCAGCTATCATTGAGTAGTAAGTTGTTCAGTTTCCATGTGCGTGTCGGCTTTTTGTTGTTTCTCTTGTTGTTGATGTCTAGCTTTAGTCCATGGTGGTCAGATAGTATACAAGGGATTATTTCAATCCTTTTGTATCTGTTGAGGTTGTGACCCACTATATGGTCTATTTTGGAAAAGGTTCCATGCGGTGTTGAAAAGAAGGTGTACTCTTTTGAGTTTGGGTGAAATGATCTGTAGACATCTATTAGGTCCATTTGATTTAGGGATTCTGTGAGTGCTTTTATTTCCCTATTTGGTGTCTGTCTAGTTGATCTGTCCCTTGGTGAGAGTGGAGTGTTGCAGTCTCCCACTATTAAGGTATTAGGATCAATGTATGATTTAAGCTTTAATAATGTTTCATTTACGAATGTCGGTGCTCTTGTATTTGGGGCATAGATATTCAAGATTGTGATGTCCTCTTGGTGGATTTTTCCTTTGATGAGAATATAGTGGCCCTCCTTATCTTTTTTGATTAACTTGGGATGAAAGTCTATTTTATTAGATATTAGGATGGCTACTCCAGGTTGTTTTCTGGAACCATTTGCTTGAAAAACAGTTTTCCAGCCCTTTACTCTGAGGTAGTGTTTGTCTTTGTTGCATAGGTGTGTTTCTTGGATGCAACAGAATGTTGGATCCTGTTTCCTTAACCATTCTGTTAGCCTGTGTCTTTTTATTGGTGAGTTGAGTCCATTGATATTGATAGATAATAGTGACCAATGCATGTTAGTTCCTTTTGTAAAGGAGTCGGTGATCTAACCCTGTTTCATTGCTTGTTTTCTTTTCATTTTTGTTGGGATATTATCTGTATGCCCTGTTTTCTTGGGTGAATTTGTTTTCATTGGATTGGAGTTTTCTTTCTAGTATCTTCTGTAGGGATGGTTTGCTTTGTAGATATTGTGTAAATTTAGTTTTGTCATGGAATATTTTGTTTTCTCCATCTATGTTGATTGAAAGCTTTGCAGGGTATAGTAGTCTGGTTTGACATTTGTGATCTCTTAGAGTCTAAATGATACTTGCCCAGGCCCTTCTGGCTTTCATAGTTTCTGATGAGAAGTCTGGTGTGATTCTGATAGGTCTACCTTCATATGTTACTTGGCCTTTTTCCCTTGCTGCTTTTAATATCTTTTCTTTGTTCTGTAGATTTAGTGTTTTGACTATGATGTGACATGATGTGTTTCTTTTCTGGTCTAGTCTATTTGGAGTTCTGTAGGCGTCTTGTATATTTATAGACATCTCTTTCTTTAAGTTGGGAAAATTTTCATCTATGATTTTCTTGAAAATATTTTTCTGGACCTTGGAGGCTGGAGTCTTCTTTTTCATGAATTCCTATTATTCTTAGATTTTGTCTTTTCATAGCATCCTTGATTTCTTGGATATTTTGTGATTGGAACTTTTCTGATTTTACTTTTTCTTTGAGAGAAGTATCCATTTCTGCAAGTGTGTCTTCACCTCCAGAGATTCTCTCTTCCATCTCTTGTATTCTGTTGGTGATGCTTACTTTTGTGGTTCCTGATCTTTTCTCCAAGTTCTCCAGCTGAAGGGTTTTATCATTTTGTGTTTTCTTTATTGATTCTAATTCTGTTTTCATGCCTTGCACGATTTCTTTCGTGTGTTTGAATTTGGATTCCTGTCTCTCTACGATGGCCTCTATTTCTTTTTTCATTTCCTTCTTATATGCCACTAATTTTTCCTCTACTTGTGTATCTATTTGTTTGGCTATGTTTGCCTGTGTTTCTTTAAGGATATTGTCTATTTCTTCTTTCTTTGCCTCCAATTGACTGGCCATCTCTTTGAAAGACTTGTTCATTTCCTCCTTATGAGCCTCAAATAATTGGGCAAGCATGGCTTTAAAATCATTTTCCTGTGCTTCTGCCGAATTGGAGTATCCATCGATTTGGGGGTTTGCTGGTGAAGTCATGATGTTCTGATTTATGTTGGAAGTATTCTTTGCCTACCCCTGGCCATTGGCTTATCTGAAACCTTCCCTGTTTGTTTTTGGATTCTGCAGATCAGACTGGTGCTGTCTCTCTCTGGTGTCAGGAGAGTTCTTCAGGAAGCTGAGCACTCTCAGCATGTGCTGAGGACTAGCTGTACCTGTGGGAGGAAAGTACGCAGGCACAAACGGGGCAAATGCAAGCGTATGTGCACGCGCATGTGTGTGTCTGTGTGTGTAAGTGTGCGTGGAAGTGTTTCTCGAGGGACAGAGTGATGGCTAATGTTGAACCCTTGAGTGTGTGGGAGGGGCTCTGCACTGTATATGTTGCAGGTGCTAAAGATGATAGCGGCACAATTTCTGGCATTAACTGCCTTAACTCCTCAATCAGGCCCACAGGGCAGGAACTTCAATGTCCCTAGTGCCCCTCTGTTTCCCAAAGTGGGTATGTGGGTGGGAGGGGGGTTCGATGCCTAGCTTCTGATTTAGAAGGACCCAGGATCTGGGGAACTGCAGATTCTCAAGGGTGCACTCACTTACAGGCAGGTCTCTTGGCAGAGATCCTGGTATCCGGGGCTCTCTGCTCTCTGGTTTGGCCCTGCTTCTTTGATGTGCTCCGCCAGTTCTGTGCTGCTGTCACTGCCAGGTTCTGAGGTCTTGCTGCAGCTGGAGATTTCAGGGTGGTCACTTCAGCAGGGATGGGGTACCCAGGCTCTCTGTTCTCTGGTTTGGCCCTGGTTAGTCTTAAACTGGAGGGCTGTGGCACCCCTCCAGTTCAGTGCTGCTCCACCGCCAAGTCCCGCTGTAACTGGAGACTGGGTCGCTAGTCCCAACGCTTTCTGGGAAGTCCTGGGGTCTCTTCACTGTGCTCTCCAAGCTTGGGAGGCCCAGCGCCTGGTGTGTCCAGGTTGTATGATGTTTCTGCCTGGTTTTGTTGAGTATAGAGTGTATTCTCTGTCACTGTGGGATTGGGCGGGCAGTACCGTCAGTGATGGCGATCCTGCAGAGCTAGTATGGTGTCTAGCAGATTCGTGCCCTGGGAGGATGGTGCAGCCGCTGCATGAATCTGGGACTCCGGGACACCTCATTGACTTTTTTTAAAAAATCAGTATTACATAGTTTAACACTAGATCTTTGAGGCATCTACCTTTGGGTTCCTGGTCATCCAGGAAGTTTCAGGCATGGGCACTCTCTTATGGCTTGGTCCTCAAGTTAGGCCAGTCATTGGTTACCCATAACCACAAACTCTGCCACCACTGCTGCAGCACATCTTACAGAGAATAGGTTGTGGCTAGAAGGTTTTGTGGCTGAGTTAGTGTCCCAGTCCCACAAGTGGGAACTTAACCTGTTTACCTGTTTATGTTAAGGTTCTATATACTCTATTACTAGGAGGGTTTTTTAGGTTCACCCTCATAGGTTCCCAGAAGATCCCATTGCACCAGAGTTCTATGTTACCGCATAAATGCTCAGAGACTCCAGTTGTCTCTCATTATACTCTCTCCCTCTGCCTCTTTCTCACTTTCTGTTCCTATCCCCACCATGCACCCCATTACCTGTCTACCCTCAATATTTATTTTATTTCCACTTTCCAAAGATATCCTTGCTATCCAACCTAGAACGCTTCCTTTTACTCAGCCTCTCTTATTGTGTGGATTGCAGTGTGATTATCCTACACTTGACAGCTAATATCTTCTTCTAAATACATATCATGTTTGTCTTTCTGTGTATGGGTTACCACATTCAGGATAATTTTTTTCCTAGTTTAATTCATTTGTGTGTGAATTTCATGGTCCTTATTTTATTCCACTAATTTATTTGTTCATTGTACATCACAATTGCAGGTCTACTACCTCTTCCCCATTCCAACCCTCCCATCCACTTTCACTATCCCCCTCCCCCTTCTTACTCAGAGAATGGAGTCTCCCTGCACAGCATACCAATCTGCATTGGCACATCAAGTCTCATCAGGACTAAGTGCCTCCTCTTCCCTTGAGGCAAGACAAGGCCCTGCTAGGGGAAAAGGATTCAAAGGCAGGCAACAGAGCCCAAGTTAGAGATGCCCCACCTCTAGTTGCTAGAGAACCCACAGAAAGATCAAGCAGCCCATCAACTTTATATAATTCATAACTCAGGAAGATTTTTTTTCAGTTCCATACATTTTCCTGCCTATTTCATGATCCTATTTTTTTTTTCTAAAACCTGAGTAATACTCCATTTTTAAAATATACCACATTTTCTTTCTCCGTTCTTCCATTGAGGAATATCTAGGATGTTTCCAGATTCTGGCTATTATGAATTAAAGCCATTATGAATATGGTTGAGCAAGTGTCCCTGTGGTAAGATGGAGTGTCTTTTGGCTATATGCCCAATAGTGGTATAGCTGTATCTTGAGGTCTCAATTACCAAAATTTCTAAGGAACCACCAAATTGATTTACATAGTGGTTGTAAAGTTTGCTTTCCCAACAAAAATGAATAGGTGTTTGCCTTTTTCTACATCCTTGCCTGTCACTTGTTTTGTTGATCTTGGCTGTTCTGACAGGTGCAAGATGGAATTTCAACTAGTTTTGATTGGCATTTCCCTGAAGGCTAAGGATGTTTCTTGTCCATTTAGATTTCTCTTCTAAGAATTCCCTGTTTATTTCTTTGCCCCATTTTTAATTGGATTGTTTAGTTACTGGTTGTCTAATTTATTGAGTTCTTTTTTAAAATTTGTATATTAGCCCTTCATTGCATGCACATTTGATGAAAATCTTTTGTAGGCTGCCATGTTTTCTAATTGATGGTGTCCTTTGCATTTCAGTATTCTAGGTACCATTTATTAATTGTTGATCTTAGTGCCTGCCTGATCAGTATTCTGTTTAAGAAGTTGTCTCCTGTGTCAATGTGTTCAAGGCTGTTCCCTATTTGGTCTTCTGTAAGGTTCAATGTGTCTGTTTATATGTTGAGATTTTGTTCCACTTGGACATAAGTTTGTGCAAATATTGATCTCTTTGAATTCTTCTACATATATATATATATATATATATATATATCCAGTTAAATCAGCAAAATTTCTTGAAGATGCTTTCTTTTTTTTCATTGTTTCTTTCTAGCTTCATAATAAAAAAGCAATTGTCCTTAGGTGTGTGGATTTATGTGTGGGTCGATGATTTAATTTTATTTAATTGACATGTCTGTTTTTATGCAAATGCCATGAGATTTTTATGACTATGACTTTGTAGTGCAATTTGAAATCAGGGAGGGCAATAACTCCATAAATTCTAATATTGCTCAGGAATGCATTTAGCTATCCTGTTTTGTTTTGTTTTGTTTTTTTGCTTTTCCATATGAAATTAAGTATTGACCTTCCAAGTTTTGAAAAGAATTGTGTTGAAATTTTGATAGGAACTATGTTGAATCTGTACATTGCTTTTAGAAGGATGGCCATTTTTACTATGTTAATCCTATCCATTCATGAGCATGAGGGATCTTTCTGTCTTCTGATATTTCTTTAAATTTCATTTGCTAAAGATAAAGAAAAGTTCTGTAACATTCTTGTCATAGAAGTATTTTGCTTGCTTAGTTAGAGTTACCCCAAGATATTTTATATTAATTGTGGCTATTGTGAACAACTGTGTTGTTTTCCTGATATATTCCTCAGCCTATTTTTCATTTGTTTATAGGAGAGCTACTGGTATTTGTTTTGTTTGTTTTTAGGTAATTTTGTACCTAGCCATTTTGCAGAAGGTATTTATCAACTGTAGGAGTTCCCTGACAGAATTTTTGGAATCTCTCATATATATTATCATATCTTTTGCAATTATTGATATTTTGAATACTATTTTTCCAATTTGTATTTCTTTGATCTCTTGCAGTTTTCTTACTGTCCAAGCTAGAACTACAAGTACAATATTAAATAGATATGGACAGAGGAGACAAACTTGTCTTGTTCCTGATTTTAGAGGAATTGCTTTGAGTTTCTCACCATTTAATTTGCTGTTGGCTATAGGCTTGCTGTAAATTTCCCTAATTATGTTTATGTATACTCTGTGTATTTTTACTCTCCACAAGACTTTTATCATGAAGGGGCATTGGACTTTCTCAAAGCCTTTTTCAGCATATAATGATTTGATAATGTACTTTTTTCTTTCAATATATTTACATGGTAGATTGCACTGACAGATTTTATATTTTGTACCACCCCTGAATTTCTGGGATGAAGCCTACTTGAATATGGTGAATAATCTTTTTTGATGTGTTTGTAAAATTGATTTGAAATTATTTTATTGATTATATTTTATGTATATTTATAAGGGAAGTTTTTTTTATAATCCTCTGTCTTTATGTAATCTTTATGTAATCTTCGTGTAATCTTTGTTGTTTGAATATATGTTAGCACGAGTGTTGGTTGGTGAAGTTAGGGTGATAAAGTCTTCCACTACCAGTATGTGAGGATACATGTATGGTTTAAGGGTAAGTCATAATTTTGTTTTTGTTTTTGTTTTCAGATATGGGTATCCTTGCATTTGCAGCATAGATGTTCAGAACTGAGATACCTGCTTGCTGTATTTTTACTTTGATGAATATGAAATGTATTTTCCAATTCCTTTTGGTTAATTTTGGTTTAAAGAGTATTGTGTTAGATATTAGTAAAGTTACACCAACTTAATTCTCAGGTCCACTTGGTTGGAAAATCTTTTTTCCAATCCCTTTTTGATATTGACGTGTGTTTCTTGTATGCACCAGAAGGATGGATCCTGTTTTCACATGCATTCTGATAGTCTGAAGTTTTTATTAGGGAATCGATGCCTTTTATATTGAGAGATATCTGTGACCAATGGTTGTTAATATCTGTAGTTTTGTTGTTGCTGGTAGTAGTTGAAGCGTGTGTGTGTGTGTGTGTGTGTGTGCATGTGTTTGTGTGTTTTTCTTATTTACGTTTTTCTGGTGTGAGATTATTTATTTCCTGTCTTTTTGTATGTATAGTTAACCTCCTTTGTTTAGAGTTTTTCTTCTGACACTTTTTGTAGGGCTGGATTTGTAGATAGATGTTGTTCTAATTGTGGAAGATCTTATTTTCTCCATCTCTAGTGATTGAAAGTTTTGCTGGGTTTAGTAATCTTGGCCAGTATCTGTGGACTCTTTATTCTTTAGTACATCTTGCCCAAGGCTTTCTACCTGTTACTGTTTCAGTTGAGAAGTTAGGTGTAATTTTCATAGGCTTGTCTCCAGATGTTAGGTTTTTTTCTCTTGCATGTTTTTTAATGTTCTTTCTACATTTTGATTATTAGGTTGTGAGGAGACTTTGCTTTCTGGTTCAATCTAATTGGTGATCTGTATATCTTCTTGTATATTTATATATTTCTTTTTTTAGTTATGAAAATTTTCTTCTATGATTTTGTTAAAATCATTTCGGTGCCAATGAGCTTCTATTCTTCTCCTTTCTGTATTCCTATTATTCTTAGATATAGTCTTTGCATGATATCTAAAATTTTCTGGATTTTTTGTCATTGGAATTTTTTAGATTTAACATTTTCTTAGACCAACACATGTATTTGTTCCATAGTTTCTTCAGTGCCTTATAAGTACTGCCAATTGAACTCACCTGCTTTAGAAGTCCAAAAAGTACGTTTGATTCTCAAGACATATCTTTGGTTCTCTTATGTTTTTTTTTTTCATGATCTACATATACATTGCTTTATTTTCATCTATCCATTTCAAACTGGTTAAACATGCATTCTCTTTTAGTAGTATCTTATTAATAGTTTAAACTGTGAGTATTCATATTTCTGGGAGATAAAAGCAGAGCTAGAGTGAATGCATAACTTTTTTAATGACTTCAGTGAGACCTTCAAATTTTTTAATTTTTTCTCTAACATTTTCATTTATTTAGTTGGTTGATTGGTTAATTTTTGTTTGTTCCTTAGTTTGTTTGTTTATTTGGTGGGGTGAGTAGGGACAAGGTCTTAACATACACCTCAGGTTGTCCTTGAACTCATTCCATAGTTTAGGCCTTCCTCCAACTCAATGAGATACATCTGCCTCTAACTCCTGAGTGCTAGGGATAAAGGCATGTGCCCAAATAACCTGCTTGCCCATGTTTTTTGTTTGTTTTGCTTTTTTGTAGTTAGTAATTGTTCATACAACTTCTCTGATGTGTACTCATTATGATTGATCTGTTGGTTTGTTTTTCTTTTTCTATGTCTATATGTCTGTTAAGAGGAACTTCCCTTGCAAAGCTCTATCCTATTCAAAGAGCACAGAAATGACAGGAGTGAACCACCTCTTCTATTTCATGTCATAGAATAAGTATGGAAATCACCTGAATCATTTAAACTTAGTTGTAAAAGATGTATATATTCACAATATTGTCTGAATTATGCTTTCTGTTGGACACATCTTTGGGATATTTTAGGATGTAATGACCTATAATGATGTGCACATAAACTTCACTCTGGAAGACTGGGCTTTGCTGAATCCTTCCAGAAGAGTGTCTATGTAAATATCATGGTAGAGACCTACAGGAACCTCACTGCTATAGGTAAGACTTTGATTTTCTTCTACTTTTTAAATATGGGGGAAAGGTTTTCTTGATTATCAATGCTCTTCTATAATTTTGATTGTGAAAAAAGCAGAATGTGGTAAATAAAACAGGCATAGTTCTAAGGATCACTGAGGATAGTAACTTAAATTTTATGTAATTATCAGTCGTGTTCATTTTCTGGTAATTTATTTTAGGTTACAAATGGAAAGACTAAGATATTGAAGAACACTGTCAAAATTCTAAAATACATGGAAGGTGAGTTTCATGTGCAAGATGACATAAATGTGCTTATAAAGATATTTTAATGTGTTCTGGAAAATTTAAGGAAAAGCAACAGTGTAAAGGAGCACGGCTTTAAGTACATTGATGAGTAGTAATATTTCATATACCTCAGGGTCAAGTAGCTGATTTATGTTTGCAAGGAACAAGACAAGGAATCAATGATTTAAGAGCTATCAACATTGTAATCATCACAACATAAGATCTACTCTGTAGAACTGCCAATTCATTTAGTTTGATGCTACTCAGATATTGCAGTAGACCTACACAAAAATTACATGTACAAAACCTTCTAGTGTTCAATTAGTTTATGCTGAGTCCCATGTTACTCATGTACTTGTAGTGGCTTATGAAAGTTTACTGAGATGGGCAGTTTATGAGATGCAAAATGTTATTGTGGAGAAACTTTAATCTTTATATTATATGTCTGTGATGAGTAATAAGTTAAACTGTATTAATCCAATGTGGATAGCACTTATTTGTTATTCTTGCTTTAATATGTATATCACAGGTCACATTAGATACAAGCAACATGAACATTAGGGATATGGAGAAAGGCAAGATTCCACTCTCTCTCCCAGAACAATTAGAAGATATGACATTGTCACCACTCTGAAAGATTATGAAAATGTATAAAATTAATCGTGTTTCAGACTTTATTGGGAATACATTAACAAGCTCACACTGCAGTAAAACCCTGTTATTAAATTATGAAAATTCTTCCATTTGTGTTGTTCCAAATACAAATATAGTCTGAGTCGTATTATAGGAAAACATTATGAATGCAATCACTGTGGTAAAGCTGTGAGTTCTTCCAGTTCTCTTCAAAGATGTGAAAATACCTGCTTGGAAAATGGATGCTGTACATGTGAACCACATACAAAACGCTCTACTCTTCACAAATTTATTTTCACACACACAAAAGACACCTAATAAGTAGGTACTTCATAAATGAAACAATGTAACAAAATCTTAAGGTCTGTTTCTTTTCTACAATTAGACAAATTGTGAAATTACACAGTTAGAAAGATTCATCAGTCTAAGCAATGTGGTAAAAGTTTACACATTCTATTTATCTTTCCAGGCATGAAATAATTCATTCTGGAAAGAAACCCTATGAATGTAGTCAATGTGGTAAAGCCTTCTTTAGTAATGGTAAACTTCAGAGTCATGAAATAATTCATTCTGGAGAGAAACCCTATGAATGCAGTCAATGTGGCAAAGCCTTGGCACATCGCTCTCATCTTCAAAGACATGAAAGAGTTCATATGGGAGAGAGACCCTATGAATGTAAACAATGTGGTAAAGCATTCAGCATTAATAGTAATCTTCAATGTCATGAAAGAATTCATACTGGAGAGAAACCCTATGAATGTAGTCGATATGGTAAAGCCTTTGCACATCATACAAGTCTTCAAACTCATAAAAGAATTCATACCAGAGAGAAATCCTTGAAATGTTATCAATGTGGTAGAGCCTTTGTATGTCACACCTTTCTTCAAAAACATAAAAGAATCCATTTGGAGAGAAACCCTATGAATGTAACCAATTTGATAAAAACTTTGCACTTCACAGCCATCTTCAAAGTCATGAAAGAATTCAGACTGGAGAAAAATCCTATGAATATAGTCAATACGGTAAAGCTTTTTATACATCAGAATAGTCTTCCAAATTGTAAAAAAAAAAATCAAACTGGAGTGCAACCCTATGAATGTAATCAATGTATTAAAGCCTTTCCATGTTATATAAAATAATGCATACTGAAGGGAATCTATGACTACAAAATATTTAGTAAGATTGTTAGCCAACACACTTGTTTTAGTTACTTGGGATTATTTATTCTATATTTAAAAGAATCTGACAAGTGTCAGTAATCTGTTCAAGCCTGTGTCCATTTTTACTTCATGTGTACCTACAAACTCATGTGGATAAAACATTGTAAATTTACATGATGAGGTAGTTCATTCTGATTTCACATTTCTTTTATTTTTATATGCAATAACTCACCCAGGATGTATATTAATGCCTTTTCCATTGATGTGATAAAATAAAATATCTAGGGCACCTTATCAAAGAGTTTAATTTGTTTTATGGTTCCAGAAGGACATGGAATCACCATCAAACAGGTGTCAGCTAAAGCAGCTAAAGCAGTTCAAAGCTCACATCTTCAGGCCAGACAACTAGTCACTAGAAGTGGTGTCAGGATTTAAACTCAAAGCCCATCCCCTAGTGACATATTTCTCAAAGTGGCAGTTACTAAATATTCACAAATTATATCACAAGCTGAAAAGGGTTGATTCTCTGATTTCAAGCCTTCCTGCCTGCTTTTTGTTATGTGAACCAGTTCATGGGAAGAAAAACCCTGTTGGTGAGCCACAAGGACACAGGCAGATAAGGTGAATGAATCTAGAGTTTATTCCTCCTGTAATGGAGGAAAAGCAATTTGCAGGCTGACTTGTCTGACAGAAGCAGAAATCTGCTTCCCTGCTACCTACAAAACCCTTAGTTAAGAGTCCTGAGTATAGTGCTGATTCCAGAAGACATTGAGTTTGGCAGAGGTTGTTGAGGCTGAACTCGAAGTCTGGGGGGAATTGAGAATTTACAAAGAACTATGGAATATGGAGACAATTTTGAGTATACAAAACGTAAGACAAGAGGACAATTGCTGGAGTGTGTGCCAAAGGAATAGCAAACAGCTCTAGAATGCATGGAATGCAATCAACCAGTTAGCAGAGCCATGATGGGTTTGTCTCAGTTTGTGGCACAGCTCAGAAGTACAAGGAAGTACAATTTCTAAGTATTTCATGCTGTTATGGAGCCATAGCTCTGCTTATTACCCTTGTAGCCTTATAATCCTCCTAATATACGAATCATATGAAAACTCTAATGGAAATTCCAGCCCCTGACTATGCAGCGTATCTGGCACTTAAAATTAAGAATGCTTGATCTCTTTTAGGCAAGGTTGTTGGAGACATTAATGATTTAATTTTAACTACCACCTTTGAGGAGAACCTTCAGATGCAGATTGTTAGCAATGGCCATTAACTTTACAATGAGTTTGGAAAAATAGATTTATTTAGCAAGGTTAGGAAAAGATGCTTTTGCCAGTGGATATGATGTAGAAAATTTTAGGAAAAAACAGAGTGTTTAGCAAGGTTAAGTAAAGATATTTTTGTTAATGGCTGTGATGTAAATTATCTTAGAGAACATTCTGAAGTTCAGGAAAGTACACCTTAATAGTAAAGCCAGGGACTTTTAAAGGTTGGTGAGTGAGAACAATAGCCCAAGATAGCACTGGCTGAGGTGACATTCTCAACAAAACAATTGACTTCCTTATACTTGCTTTTGCTCTCAGCTTCCTGATAGTGAATTAATACAAAATTATTAATGTGTAGATGCACACCTTAAAGATTTAAAGTAGAGATGGCTGGTTGGTTTTTATATAAAAGTTTAGATTTGTGATTCTTTTAAGACTTTTGTGAGAGATTACTTTGTAAGTTAATTCTTTCTTTGTAACTGTAAATTGCAGCCTGCTAGTAGAGAAAAGTAGCTAAGAAATTACCTTGTTTGCTCACCTTGTTAATTTATAACAAGTTGTTTAGTTACAAATGTATATGGATTCTTGAAAATAACTTTTTTGCTTTTTGGTTTTTCACCCAGAATATGTAAAACCCTTGATCATGTGAAGGTATTGGGGAATATATTTTTCTTACATATACTCATTGTGATTCACTTAAAGAAAAATAACATGTAATCAAATTGTAATTTTTATTTTGTTTAAAAGAATTTTCTTGGGTGTATAAACTGGGAGAAAGAAAAGCTAGAAAAGCTTGTTGAAACCTACCTGCTGGAGTCTGTCTTACTTCATCAGGTGTAAATGTGTGTGTGTGTATATGTGTGTGGTCTTTTCTCTCCTTCCTTTTCTTTTTAAGACGATGCTTTGCCACTTTCAGTGGAGCACCAATGCTAGAGCCAATAGCCATCTCTGATGCTTACACGGTAGATGTAAGACCATGCTAGGAAGCTACCAGCACTGGCCTGGCCTACACCAGTAATCTAATTCTGCCCCCTCAGTTTGCCACTGTCAGTGGAAGCCATGGTTGGTAACCATCAGTTGCAGCCTGAAAAATTAGCATCAGAAAAAGCCTGCTGGATTACCAACCAGGCAGCAACTGGGGATCTACACTCTGACTTAGTTTACCCCTTTGGTTTTGAAGCAGGACTTTGACAGAGAAACACAATGTGCAGTTTGTATCTTATCTTAAATTAGCTGATACTGTCTGCTCTATTATAAGCTTCCTTATGAGGTTCTAGGTATTACTCTAAGGTCCTATGGAAAAATAGTATGTGTTCAATCTTTTCAAACACTTCATCCTCTTCCTTATGCCTCCCAGAACCATCTGCTCAAAGGTGGCATTGTACACAATGGGCCGATTCCATGAACACCAAACATTGCTGAAGAGAATGACCCGGTAGATTTACATAAACACTAATCTGGTGGAGGCACTTCCTCAAAGGGGGCTCTCTCTTTCCACATGCTTGTAGCTTAAGTTAAGGAAAACAAACAAACAAACAAACAACAAAAAAAAACCTAAACAACTAACCAGTACAGGACAGAACACAGTTCAGGCACACAAATAAGGTTACTTAAACTTTGCATTTTTGTAATAATGCTTTACATTAAGCAAATGTTACTCAATATATGCTGAAATGTTTTATACTATATTAGTGTTCTTAGTGTAATGACAATAACTGAGTTATTTTTTTTTCTTTTTATAATACTGTAGTTTATGTAGGGGGATAAATTTGTACGGTTGTAAAAACATTTGTGTTAAATTTTCTTTCCACAGTGAAATTTACTAGAGATGCAAGCATCCCATCCACATCCATACACAAGGGATGTAGAGCTACTCAGTAATATGAATGTGCTATTATTTTCTTAAGCCTTATCGGAAACAGCGTAAATAAATAAATAAGTGAATTAGAATGTTGGCTGCCACAAGGAGTGGCAATAGCACATTATCATTTTACAAATTTTGAACTGAATTCATATATTGGAAGTACAGGAACAATGAGGTCTGTTAGTTTAGACAAGCAAACTTGAGATACTCAATGTTTAGGATAGGAGGTGACCTGTAGAGGCTGCTCCAAATGAAGTAGCAGGAGTTTGCACAAAGCATCTGGGGACACCATGACAAGTTGTGGATTAGAAGCTTTTTGAGCATATAGTAGAGTCCACAGAAATCTCAGGAATACTCACAGGGAATCTTCTTCCTGTAAGTACATCTACTTATCTACTTTCTTTGTCTTTTAAATTATTGCTTTTTGTTTGATTTTGCGTTTTTTTTTGTTGTTGTTGTTTTTTTTTTTAGATTTTCATGAAAACTTCCTTTATACTTTGCCAAAATCTCCATTTGACCATAATAAACTAAAGTGAATGTGCTGTCCTATTCTAGAAAATATTCTGGACACTATACGAAAAAGAAACAATTATGGCCACCAAATTAGAATGTTATCTTAATTATCAAATCATGTTGGTATTAGATTTGTTTTCTAAAATGCAAGGCAGATGTTTCAAGGTTGACTAGTATAGATTCTTTGTCCCACTAGCATGACCTTTCCATTTACAAATGCTCCAAGGAAAGTGATCAAATGGAATGATGAAATCAATGCCTAATGATGAAATGCTGACATTGGCTACTTTTTTTTCCTGAGTGACATATAACACATAGAGGGATTATATTACCATTCTTAGTGTTCATCGATGGCACCCATGGAGAGTCTAACATCGTTATGAGGTCCTATCTAAACACAATGACAGATACTTTTCAATTTTAATGTAACTCCCCTATGAAATGCATCAACTAATTTATTTTAGATATCCTGATTCATAACATTCTTTCTTTTGTTACTGAAGTTTAAAGGAAAAAGTTAAAAAAAAAAAAAAACTTCTTGGGACTATTATATGGAACAAAAAGTTTGAGTTATCATAGTATCTTACAAGAATATGGTAGACTATGGTCACATATATTAGGTCCTGTAACTGTTTTGTTTTCAATGTAAAAAAAAAATTCCTCCTGAAATTTCTGTTGAATATTGGATCCCAAGGTGGTGATGCTATTTTTCAGTTTGTAGTACCTCTAGGAAATGGAGTCTCCTTGGAGGAAATGAATTACTGTGGAGTATGTGAGGTTTTACAGCTGTGGAAATTTCTATTTGCTTTTGAACCTGGCATTAGACCCAGTTCTGGAGGTATACTCCCAACACTGTCCTCATGTCTTTCCCAACATAAGGAAGTATTTCTGCTGGAGTCATAAGCTAAAATATAATTTAATTCCTTACATCACTTGTAGTCAGATATTTTTTTTTTTTTTGAGGAAGCAGGTGTGCAGTAGAACTGGCCTGAAAGACATTCTGTGTGTTACAAGTGACAGAGCCGCAGGAATGGGAACACCTCTGTTTCTTTTTTGTGGAATGGCAATATTTAGTCTGTGGCATTGTATGTTGGAAGCATAACATTCTCACTTAAGTGTATGGTAGGGTTTGTGCAGATGAAAAGTATTAAAGAAATGTGTGGTGGTTTGAAAGAGAATGACTCCCTTAGATTCAATTGTTTGAATACTTCTTTCCAATTCGGTGGAAGCATTGGAGGTATGGCTGTCTTTAAGGATCTGTGTAACATGAGTAGGCTCTGAGGTTTCCAAAGACTGCACTATCCCAAGTATACTCTCTCCTTCCTGCTTAGCTTTGGATTTGAACCATCAGTTATTCTTGCTGCCATACATTTAGTCCCTCATTAGAAATTCCAACTCTCTAGAACATAAATCCAATTTAATGCTTCCTTTTTAAGTTGCCTTGATTGTGGTGGTTTCCTCACAGTAACTGAGATACCCAAAACAGAATTGTCTTGTCGAAGTTGAGAAGGTGAAATGGTTCCTCTTTCAACTACAGAAACTGTGTAAGAATTTGTTCTGATATTATCTCTACAACAGATACCATAAATCTGTGCCCTTGAGGGTAGAAGCAAACCTGAGATTCACAAGTCTAGATGGCCATGAGAAAGCAACCTTGTTGAGAATGCTCTTCATTAGTTCCACTAGTACTGACATCATATTGCTTGGAAACTTCCCCTTCTATGGATGACTGCCATTCTAGGATTCATGAGCCAAAGATAAATAATTATATATCAGTATTCATCTTAAAATATTTAATATATATTAAATATTATAGTTTACATAGTTAATCAGTGCAGCTCTACCTGCTGCCTGTATATCTGGATGTAGAACTCTCAGCTTTTATTAACCACATCTCTGACTCTGTGCCACCATGGTCTCCACCATGAAAACAATGGACTAAACATCTGAAACTGTAAGCAAGCCCCAATTATATGCTTTCTTGTACAAGAGATCAATGGTCACAGTATCTCTTCACATCAATAGAAGACTGACTAAGACTTCAGAAGTTGGTGACAGGAACTGGGGTATTGCTGTGACAGGTCTGAATATGCTTTGGTTTTGAGGAATATAGAACATGTTGGAACACAGGACTAGATAAAGATTGGACATTTTATGAGGGCCTTAATGGCCCATCCTAGTTTGCACATGGCAGTCAGTAGGGCTGAGGGTGATGTGAACCATGAGGGTCAGTTTCAGGGGTAACAATATTAATATGTGGCCTAGAGTCCCTTGTTATAATACTCTGGCAAAAGATGTGGCTGATTTTTGCCATTGTCTAAAAACTCAGCCTGAGGCTAAACTAAAGACCCAAGGGCAAGAATTTGATTAATAGAATTAGCAGATTACATTTCAAAGCAACCTAGTATTGAGTGTACTGCAGCATTGTTAATGGCCAGTCTTATGCAGATCTATAATGAAAAAGGTTGAGCAAGGAAAAGTACAAAGTATACAGTTCCAGGAAAAAGAGGACCCAAGGTAATGTAATAGAACTAAGTTCTTCATTAAAGGACATAAACAGATGAAATAACATTCTATAATGTTAAATGGAATAAAGGGAGTGGTGATGTTAGCTCAAACTCCAAGTTTTATGAATACATAGCCTGGGGATGATGAAATGCTGACATTGCCACAGTAGTCATCTCGCTGCATTAATATTTCTCTACAGCATGCCAAAGCAATCAGCAAACTTTTAATAACTAACTTAGAAGAGTTTGGGGCCCCTGGTGGGCTAAACTTCTAATATTTCTTGCAAATATTCCCTTGACCCGGTTCTCCAAATTCATAATCTGTTAATCTCTGTTACATTTTTTAATCTAGATATGAGTCATGTATGACAGCACTCAAGTTAAATTCCCAATTTTAGAGATGGATTTCTATAAGTCAGGCTGCCTGGGTTAGGGAATGCATGGTATAATTTACCATATGCTTTCTTAGACTAAGTACCTATAGGACATAGGATATAGGACACAGAAAAAACATAATATAATGGAGCAAGAAATGATATTAGCATGTTATTTTTTCTATAGTATGTTTATATCATAGCAACTAGAGATGCAGGCAAGAGCATGGGTTTGGAGGGCCTGTTGCAGCACACACTAGTAGGCAGTGAACTGGACCAAAGGAGTCCCAAGTATCTGAAAGAAAAAGAGGTTAGGAGATTCCATGAGGAGGGTGGGGCTGGGACAGCACATGAGGACTCAGCACTGCCTGAGGCTACAGCCTCCCGCTGTCATGGCTACAGGGGCAACAGAGTGTCTGAAACCCACCAACCTATTATTTTGATTCCTGTTGGATGTTTGCTTCCCAAGACTGGCTCTGTGCTGATGCAAATTACCATGAGCCTTCCTAGTCAAAACATGTTAAGTTTCAGCATCCTTTGATTGTTATCTATCACTGGAGGCACATGACTAAGAAAATTCTTTAGTAACCTGTGAAAGTCAGAAAGTTTATCACAGAAAGCAAACCACCAAAAATAAAATACAGCATATATACACCCTGGAAATCTGGTGTCACCTTCTTAGTGGAAATGGGGTAACATCCTGATGGCTCAGTCACACCAGAAAGTTTATAGCTGTTCCCATTTTGGTTTATGTAAAAGTGGTTACATCACCCACATTGGACTTGGCACTCCCTCATCATTCACTAATTAATAAAGTGCACTGCATGCTTGCGTAAAGCTACATGTTATGGAAGCCTTTTATTAAGAGTCCTTCCTCTCAGATGACTTCAGCTTATGTGAAGTTGACATAAAACTATTCAACACAATCACTGACTCAATGTTTTCTCAAAAATGTCAGCTCCTTATTTTTTAATTCTGCCTTTCTGTTTCTCAGGACATGGGCAGAATACAGACAGATTACAGGCAGAATACAGACATTAGAGAAACGACCTTTCTTGGTTTTTGTTTTTCTCCTGTGAGGAGACACCATTGCAAAGCAACACTTACAAGAAAGCTTTTTATTGGAGGCTTGCTTATACTTTCATAGGATACTTCATTATCCTCATGGGAAAAAACAATGGCAGTAGGCAAGCAAGGAGCTGTTGCAGGATATTTGATTCCATTGTGAACCCCTATATTGTAAAGTATAAACCCCTGTGTCTAATTGTGGTATGGTTCAAACTTTAATCCTAGGGCTTTCTTTCTTCTGTAAATACTTACCCATGGAGCAGCTCAGCCAAAGCACACACCCCTCATCCAAGAGCCTTCTGTAAACAGGATTAAATACAGTTAGCCCTAGACCAAGAGTCAGACCAAGTAACCAGCTGATGCTGTGTCTCGACTTTTTGTTTTTAGCTGTCGGTTTTGGGCTTTGCCATCTGAGATGTAAGCTGAAGGTCAGCTGGTTGTTTTCTCTTTCCTCACTGAGCCAGCAAGTTCTCAAGCCAGCATCTAGCTCATGAGTTTGTATTGGTAAAATCGAACATCTGGGATTTTCTGATCATTAAAACAACATAGAGCTGAAAAGGTACATCTAGATCTGCGAGCAGCATGCAGAAAAAGAAACTCTGATCATGGCATGTGATTTTGAAGTTTCAAAACACGCTCACTGAAAGAGCTCCTCCAACACAGCATATCTATTGATATTTCCAAATCTGTTCCACTAACTGAAAATTGAGTGTTCAAATATATGAGCAGATCTGGGCCATTCCAACCACATGGTCTCTAGTCTAATTGTTAATGTGCTCTTTTCCCCACTGAATCTTCCTCACTGTGACCACTATCTTCTTAAGCTCAACACTTTCATTTTCAAGTTTCTCCTTAAATGGCTCATTGCATGGATACTACAGTTCACAACACATGAGAAGAAACAGAAGCCATGGAACAAAACACTTCTCCAAGTAAGACAAACTCAGAAATAAGGCCTGAATCAATAATTACCTGGAACATTTATACAAAAAAAAAAAAAAAAACAGTGCGAGAATACAGTCTATAAAGAGATCCATGATGGCTGATGGTGTCACCAACCATGCAGAGATCTGAACAGCAGCTCAGGAGTGAGAGCACAGTGACCAGCAGGGAATACTGTGGCCCTCAAAACCTTTACATCTGTTCTTTGCAGGTGAGAGAAGAACCCACAGGGAAACTCAAGGGCCCACCTTCAGGCCACCCTGCTATTCCCTGGAATAGTTCCCAGGCTTCTGCCTGGCACAGCCAAAGTGATAGGCTTCCTGCCCTAGCTCACTGTCTGGTACTGGTGGTTTGCAGCTCTTACTTCAGGTGCTTACTCTCACTGACCATGCAGTACATATCTTCCTTCCAGTACCTGGGTGAGGCTCCAGAGCAGAACACACACTCTCACTGTCCCATAAATACCTTCTGGGTATTCTGGTTTATGGCTCAAAACTCAGGTGCCTACTCTCAGTGTCCTTAAAGGGGATACCTTACAGTACCAGGGACACCCAGCTCCAAACTCAGGGACCACTCTCACCATTCTGAGCACCTGGCTCCAACCATGGGCCTTCTGACACTTGGGACCCACAGAAGAAACTAAGACACTGCTCCAAGACACACTCATTCTTCCTATGGAGACCAGCAGAACCTCTGAGCTCACAGGTTCTCTAGAAAGGCTACATACAGCAAGCACATTGTCTAAGCACAGTGACTGGGCTCACTAACTTAAGAGAAATAAAGGCAGTAGTAGAGTAGCTGACTCCAGGTCTTCCCTGTGAGAGGAGGATCCTTGAGTACCTGAGGAGTCCACATGTTCCCCAGGATCAAACATCTGATGGTTTTGACTGGAAATTCCTTGAGAGCCACCCACCAGTCTCAGGTTATTTCCACCAAACTGAGAAGGGCTCCTGCAGGAATATCCAGTTTCTTGTCCAGGATTATTTCCACATCCCTGAGCACTTCAGTAGGCAACAGGATCTAATGTCCAAGGCCAGAGTCAGCCAGTTGGCTGAAGGTCAGTATAAAAACACAATCAACAAAAGCCAAAGCAATATGGCCTCCCCAGAACCCAGTGGTCCAAAGGGAAGTAACCATGAATGCCCAAATACAAATGAAACAGAAGAAAATAACCTTAAATCTATGCTTATGAATATGATAACAAAGGGAAGAAGTAAAATCCATAAAGAAATACAGGAAGATAGAGAAAAAAAGTCTGAAACCTTTAGAGATAGAAATAAATTAATCACTGAAAGAACAGCAGGAGAATTCAAAGAGATGAAGAATATTGGACAGATCATCTAATAAAAAAAACAGGAAAATACAAACAAACAGGTGTAGGAAATTAACAATACTGTGCAAAAGCTGAAGATGGAAATGGCAACATTAAAGAAAGCACAAATTTAAGAAATCCTAGAGAGGGAGAACTTAGGGAAGAAAGCAGGAATTACAGAGGTAAGCATTAACAACAGAATACAAAAATGGAGGAAAGAACCTCAGGTGTAGAAGACACAATGAAAGAAATTGATGCTCCCAAAGTGAGAGGAACAGGGACTTTTTCTAACAGGAACTCAATGACTGGCTCTTTGGTCTCCCCAGCCCCGAAGGGAGGAGCAGTCCTGTTAGGCCACAGAGGAGGGCTTTGCAGCCAGTCCTGAAGATACCTGGTAAAACAGGATCAGATGAATGGGGAGGAGGTCCCCCCTATCAGTGGACTTGGAAAGGGGCACGGTGGAGATGAGGGAGGGAGGGAGGGACTGGGAGGGAATGAGGGATCGGGACACAGCTGGGATACAGAGTTAATAAAATGTAACTGATAAAAATAAAAAAGAAAAAAAATCTAAAAAAAAAAAGAAATTGATGCATCATCCAAACCAAAAATGTTAAATCCTAAGAAATCTGTGACACAAAACATCAAAGAAATCAAGGACACTGTGAAAAGGAAAAACCTAAGAATATTATAAATAGAAGAAAGAAAAGATTCCCAGGTCCAAGGACCATAAAATATTTCCAACAAATTATAAAAGAAAAATTTCCCAAAGTTAAGAAAGAGATGCTTACAAGGATACAAGAGACCTACAATAAATTAGGCCAGAAGAGAAAATCATCTGGCCCCATAACAGCTAAATCACTAAATGAACAGAAGAGAAAATGAAAATTGAATGCTGAAAGGGAAAAGGGCCCAGAAAAAAAATTTAAAAAAGGCAAACTTATCAGAATCACAAGTGACTTCTCTATAGAGCTCATAAATGAAAGAAGTGTCTGGGCAGATATCTTGAACACCACCCCCCAGAAAAATAAATAAATAAAGGATACTGGTCCATACTACTATACCCAGCAAAACTTTCAACATATACGGAGAAAACATACATGGAGAAATGAAGATATTACGGAACAGAACAAAATTTAAATAATATCTATGCAAATACCCAGTCATACACATGATACTAAAAGGAAAACCACCACTCAAGGTTAACCATACCCTCTCCCCACCAAAAAAACAAAAAAAACGGACATAAATAACTTCACTATAGCAAAACCAAAAGTAGAAAAGGACACAAACACATTATTGCAACCAACACCAAACTGAAAGGAACTTACAGTCACTGGTCATTAATACCTCTAAATATCAATGGAGTCAACTCTCCAATAAAAAGACACAGACTAAAAGAATGGATGCGTGACCAAGCTTTCTGCTGCATATAAGAAACACAACTCAAACACATGTCAACCAAAGACAGATATTACCTGAGAGTAAATGTTCTCCAAACAAATGGACAACAAGAAGCAAGCTGCAGTAGACATTCTAATATCTAATAAAATACTTTCAACCAAAATAAATCAAAATGAATGAAGAAAGACACTTCATACTCAAAAGAGAAAAATTGTGCCAAGAAAAAATTCAATTTTGAACATCTATGCCCCAAATTCAAATGCAGCCACATTTGTAAAAGAAACATTAATAAAATTTGAACCACATATTAATCCCCATACATTAATAGTGGATGACTTCAACATCCCACTCTCATCAAAGGACAGGTCAAGGAAACAGAAACTAAACAGAGAATTAATAACACTAACAAATGTCATGAATCAAATGGATGTAACAGACATCTACAGAACTTTTCTCGCAAACACAAAAGAATATCACTTCTTCTCAGCACTGCATAAAACCTTCTCCAAAATAGATCACACAGTTGGTCACAAAGCAAGCTTCAACACATACAAAAAGACCAACATAATCAACATATACAAAAAGACTGAAATAATCCCTTGTACCTATCAGACCACCATGGACTAAGCTGACTCTCAACAACAACAGAAATAGAAAAAAGTCGACATAAGCATAGAAACTGAACAACTCTCCACTCAATGACAGCTGGGTCAGGGAAGAAAGAAGAAAGACATTAAAGACTTTCTACAAATCAATGAAAATGAAGGAACAGCATATCCACACTTATGGAAAACAATGAAATCAGTGATAAAAAGAAAGTTCATAGCATGAAGTACATTCATAAAGAAATTAGAGACATCTCATACAAGCAACTTGATGGCACACCAGAAAAAAATGGAAGCAGGTGAACCCAAGAAGAGCAGACAGCTGGAAATAATCAAATTCAGGACTGAAATCAATAAATTAGAACAAAGAAAACAACTCAAAGAATCAATGAAACCAAGAGCTGAATCTTTGGAAATTCAACAAGATAGAGAAATCTTTAGCAAAACTAATGAAAAGGCAGAGAAACACTATCCAAATCAACAAAATAAGAAAAGAAAAGGAGGACATAATGACAGACACTGAGGAAATTCAAAGAAACATTAGGTCTTAATTCAAAAGGATGTATACCACATAATTTAGAAATCTAAATGAGATGGGCAATTTTCTTGATAGATTCCACTTACAAAATTAGAATTAAGATCAGATAAACAAGTTTAATAGTCTTGTGTCCCCTAAAGAAATAGAAACAGTCTTCAAAACTCTCCTATTCAAAAAATGTCCAGCACCAGATAGTTTCAGTGCAAAATTCTACCAGACACTCAAGGAAGAGCTAATACCAACACTGTTCAAACCATTCTACAAAATAGAATAATTTTCCTAATGAACACTGATGCAAAAAATGCTGAATACTTACAAACCAAATACAATAAAACACATCAAAGGTATACATCATGACCAAGTGTGCTTCATACCAGGCATGCACTGTGGTTCAATATATGGAAATCTGTCTGTGTAATAGAGCATATAAACAAATAGAAGGACAAATAACACAAAATCATCACCTTAGATGCTGAAAAAACATTAGACAAAATCCAATACCCATTCATGTTTAAAATTTTGGAGAAATCAGGGCTACAAGGCACATACCTAAACATAGAAAAAGCAATATACAACAAGGTATAGCCAACATCAAGCTAAACGGAGAGAAACTTAAATCAATTCCACTGAAATAAAACAGGCAAGACTGTTCACTCTTGCCCTATCTCTTGAAAATATTACTTGAAGTCCTAGCTAGAGCAATAAGAAATATAAAGGAAATCAAGGGGATAGAAATCCGAAAAGAAGTCAAAGTATCACTATTCAGAGATGATATGATAGTATACATAAGTAACCCCAAAAATTCTACAAGAGAATTCCTACAGCTGATAAACACCTTCAGCAAAGTGGCTGGATAAAAAATTAACTCAGAAAACTCTGAAGCCCTCCTGTATACAAAAGATAAAAGGGGAAAGAAGGAAATTAGGCAAACAGAACCTTCACAACAGAAAAAATAAAAACAAAACAAAACAAAAAACCATAATGTATTTTGGTATAATTCTAACAAAGCAAGTGAAAGACTTGTATGAAAAAAAAAATTCAAGTCTCTCAAGAAAGAAATCAAATAAGATATCAGAAGATAGAAAGATCTCCCATGCCCATGGATCAATAGGATTAACATAGTGAAAATGGCCATTCTAGCCAAAAGAATATAGATTCAATGCAATTCCCATGAAAATGCCAACAGACTTCTTTAAAGATTTTGAAAAAAAAAAAAAAAAACAATTCTCAATTTCACGTGGAAAAAAATAGCGAAAACAATCCTGTACAATCAAAGATCCTCTAGAAGTATCTCCATCCCTGATCTCAAGTGGTACTACAGAACAACATTAATAAAAATGGCATGGTACTCTCATAGAAACAGAATAGAGGATTAGTTTAATTAATGGGAAATCCAGAAATAAACCCAGACACCTACAGATATTTAATTTTTGACAAAGAAGCCAAAACCAAACAGTGTAAAAAAAGAAAGTATCTTCATCAAATGGTAGTGGCCTAGTTTGATGTCTCCATATAGAAAAATGCAAAAAGACCCATATGTATCACTCTGAGAAAAACTGTAGTTCAAGTGGGTCAAAGACCTCAACATAAAACCAGACACAATGAACCTGTTAGAAGAGAAAGGAATGAAGAGCCTTGAACTCATTGGCCCAAGAGACAAGATCCTGAATAGAACACCAAAAACACAGGCTCTAATATCAACAATCAATAAATGGTATCTCATGAACTGAAAAGCTTCTGTAAAGCAAAGGACACTGTCATCAGAACAAAATGATAGCCAACAGACTGAAAGCAGATCTTCACCATCCCTACATTTGACAGAAGGCTAATATGCAAAATTTATATAGACTCAAGAAATTAAACACCAAACTGGGATACAGAGCTAAACAGAGTATTCTCATCAGAAGAATACTAAATGTCAGGGAATGACTTAAAAAGGGCTCACTGTCCTTAGTCCTCTGGGAAATGCAAATGCAAATGACTCTGAGATTCTATTAGAATGGCTAATAACAATAACTCAAGTGACAACACATCCTAGCAAGGATGCAGGGAAAGTGAAACCCTCCTCCGTTGCTGGTGGAAATGTAAACATGTACAACCACTTTGGAAATCAAGATGGCGCTGTCTCAGATAATTCGGAATAACTACCTCAAGATCCAGCTATATTACTTCTGGGCATATACCCAAAAGATGCTCCACCATACATAAAGGACATTTGCTCAACTATATTCACAGCAGCTTTATTCATAATATTCAGAATCTGGAATCAACCTATATTTTTCTCAAGCAAAGAATGGATACAGAAATTCTTATACAATTACACAACAGAACACTATGCAGCTAATAAAAACAAGGAAGTCATGAAACTTGCAGGCAAATGGATAGGACTAGAAAAGATCATCCTGAGTGAGGTAGCCAGAACTAGAAAGATATGCATGGCACATACTCACTTATAAGCAAATATTAGCCAGTTAATATAGGATAACCATACAAAAATCCAAAGACTTAAAGAAAGTAAAGAACAAGGAGGACCCTAGGGAGGATGATGAATTCCCATTAAGAAGGGCAAACAGGATAGACACCGGAAGTATGAAGGAGAGAACAGGACAAGAGTCTAGCACAGATGTTCTCTGAAAGTCTCCACCCAGCAGAAGATGGAAGCAGAAGCTGAGAATTACAGCCAAACTCTGGGCAGAGCACAGGGAGTCTTAAGGGAGAATGGGGAAATGGAAGGGGGTCAGAAGCTCTACAAGGAGACCAAAAAAGTTAAAAATCCTGATCCAAGGAGCCCTGCCAAGACAGATGGGCCAACCAAGTCCCATACATGGAGAAGAATTAGATCTCCTACCAGGAAGCAGCCCATAGGCACTCAGTCTCCATGAGGGTTCCCAATAAGTGGAGCAGGTGTTATCTTTGATATAAACTTTGTTGCCTGCTCTTTGATCACTCCCTTCTGGCAATGTGGCCTTGCCAGGACACAGAAGAAGAGGATCCAGGCAGTTCTGATGAGACTTGATAGACTAGGGTCAGATGGTAGTGGAGGAAGACTTCCATTTTCAGTGGATTAAGGAAGGATGTAAGGTGGAAAAGAAGGTGAAGATGGGACTGGGAAGAGATGTGGGAGGGGGCTACAATTGGGATGTAACGTGAATAAATTATTAAAAATACAAATAAATAAATAAACAAATAAACAGCTAGATAGATAGATAGATAAATAGATAGATAAATAAATAAATAAATAAATAAATAAATAAATAAATAAATAAATAAATAAGAATACGATCTATAACAGCCAGGTCGATATATTCCACTGGCTATCCTACTACAGCAAGCCCTGAATAGTCCAACAAAGCAGAAGTACATAACATATAAAATCTGTCAATGTATTCTACCATATAAACAAACTGAAAGGAAAAAAAAATAACATTATGAGATCATTAGATGCTGAAAATGACTTTAACAAAATCCAACACCCCGTAATGAGAAAGCATTTGTGGAGAGTAGGAATATACAAGACATACATAAATATAATAAGGGAAATTCACAGCAAGCCTACAGCCAACAACAAATTAAATGGTGAAAATCTCAAGGCAATTCCACTAAAATCAGGAAGAAGACAAGCTTCTTTCCTCTGCCCATATCTATCCAACAGAATACTTTAAATTCTTTCTAGTGAGGGCAATGAAAAAGATCATGGAAATACAAACTAGAAAAGAAGTAATTAAAGTATCGTTAATTGCAGATGATACCATAGTATCCATGAGAGATCCCAAGAATTCTACCAGGGAACTCCTACACCTGATAAATACCTTTCACAAAACAGCTGGATACAAAGTTGCTTGAAACAAACAAAACCAAACAGAGAAAAAGAAAACAAACAAACAGACAAAAAAACAGTAACTCTCCTATATACAAATGACAAACAAGCTGAGGAAGATATGAAAAACCACACAGTTCACAATAGCCACAATTAATATAAAATATCTTGGGGTAATTCTAACCAAGAAAGTGAAATACTTGTACAGCAAGAATGTTAAAGAGGTTTTTTTTTAGGGTCTTTCTAGACTGTTTAGAGAATTAAAGTGAAGAAGATACCAGAAGATAGAAAGATTTCACTCATGGATAGAATTAATATAGTAAAATGGCCATCCTACCAAAAGCAACCTACGGATTTAACACAATTCTCAAATTTCCACACAATTATAATCAAATCAAAGACCCATATATAAATCCACACACCTATGCCCATTTGATTTTTGATAAAGAAGGTAAAAAGACACAACAGAAAAAAGAATGCTTCTTTAAGAAATGCTATGGATTCCATGCACTCTGCCCAACAGTTGGCCATGAGTCTCAGTGTCTGCTTTGATAGTCTGCAGGGCAGAGCTTTTCAGAGGCCCTCTGCAGCAGGTTTCTAGGTTGTTTCCTGTTTTCTTCTTCCGATGTCCATCCTTTTTGCCTTTCGGGATGTGGATTGACCATTTTAGTCAGGATCCTCTCTCTTGATTAGTTTCTTTAGATGTATAGATTTTAGTAGGTTTATCCTATGTTATAAGTCTATATGAGTGAATATATACCTTGTATGTCTTTCTGCTTCTTGGACGGCTCACTCAGGATGATCCTTTCCAGGTCCCACCAATTACCTGCAAATTTCATGATTTCCTTATTTTTCATTGCAGAGTAATACTGCATTGTGTAGATACACCACAATTTCTGCATCCATTCTTAAGTTGAGGGTCATTTGGGCTGTTTCCAGCTTAGGGCTTTTACAAATAAAGCTTCGACAAACATGGTTGACCAAATGTCCTTATTGTGTACTTGAGCCTCTTTTCAATGTATGCCTAGAAGTGGTATGGCTGCATCTTGACGATATGCTCATTCTAGTTGTCTATTAAAGGGCCATATTGATTTCCAGAGTGGTTGTGCTAGGCTGAAAAGAAATTTAGGTACACAGTTAACAGAATATGACAGTAACAATAGTGTTCCACAGAACTTTGCCAATTCATGAAGAAAAAAAAGTGATCCAACTGGAAAAATTTATGATTCTCTTATCCCAAGAAAAGGTCTTTGAACATAACTATTACTATTATCTTTCTGATATTATACTGCAAATGAAACTCATTCACCAATTCTCTGAAGGCAATTCCTCAAATAAATCTTTTTTTTTAATTTTTCATCAATTACACTTTATTCATTCTGCATCCGCCCATAAGCCCCTCCCTCCTCCACTCCCAATCCCACCCTCCCTCCTCCCTCTGCATGCATGCCACTCCCCAAGTCCAATGATACGGGAGGTTCTCCTCTCCTTTCTGAACTTAGTCTATCAGTGCACATCAAAAGTGGCTGCATTGTCCTCTACTGTGGCCTGGTAAGGCTGCTCCCCCCCTCAGGGGGAGGTGATCAAAGAGCAGGCCAATCAGATTATGTCAGAGGCAGTCCCTCTTCACATTACTATGTAACCCAATTGGACTCTGAACTGCCCTGGGCTACATCTGTGCATGGGTTCTGGGTTATCTCCATGAATAGTCCTTGGTTGGAGTATGAGTCTCTGGGAAGTTCCCTGTGTTCAAATTTTCTTGTTCTGTTGCTGTCCTTGTGGAGACCCTGTCCTCTCCGCTCTGACTATTTCCCAGTTCTTACATAAAATTCCATTCAATCTGCCCAACAGTTGCCCATCAGGCTCAGCATCTGCTTTGATAGTCTTTAGGGCAGAGGCTTTCAGAGGCCCTCTGTGGTAGGTTCCTATGTTGTTTCCTGTTTTCTTCTTCTTCTGATGTCCATCCTCTTTGCCTTTCCGGATGGGGATTGGACATTTTAGTTAGGGTCCTCTCTCTTGCTTAGTTTCTTTAGAGGCACAGGTTTTAGTGGGTTTGTCCTATGTTGTATGTCTATATGAGTGAGTATATACCATGTGTGTCTTTTTGCTTCTGGGACAACTCACTCAGGATGATCCTTTCCAGATCCCACCATTTACCTGCAAATTTCATGATTTCCTTATTTTTCATTGCTCAGTAATATTCCATTGTGTAGATGTACCACAATTTCTGCATCCATTCTTCAGTTGAGGGGCATCTGGGTTGTTTCCAGCTTCTGGCTATTACAAAGAAAGCTGCTACAAACATGGTTGAGCAAATGTCCTTTTTGTGTATTTGAGCCTCTTTTGGATATATGCCCAGGAGTGGTATGGCTAGATCTTGGGGAAGCGCTATTCCTAGTTGTCTGAGAAAGCGCCAGATTGATAACCCCAGAAAATAAATCTTTTTTATAGGCCATATAAACAGAAATGAACTGGTTTGTAATGTTTCCATTTGTTTTCCTACAGAATAAACTCATTACAATCATCCTATGAAAAAAATAATATTAAAGATTTAATTGCCTGTGCATATTAAATATGTTTAAATTTAGGAAAATAAACATTTTGAAGTTGAATAAAAAAAAGAAATGCTATGGATATATGAATGCAGAAGAATGCAAACACACCAATATTTACAATCCTGCTCCAAACTTATGTTCAAGTGGGTCAAAGATCTCAACATAGAACTCTGAACCTTACAGAAGAGAAAAACAGGGAACACTCTTGAACACACTGACATAGGAGACAACTTCCTAAGCAGAATATGATTCATGCAGGCACTAATAACAACAGTTAATAAATGGGACCTCAGCATAGTGAAATATAACGAACATCATCAAAAGACAAAATATCAGCCTACAACAAAGAAAAAGATTTTCATGAAATCCCCATCCAATAGAGTGTTAACATTCAAAATTAAAAAAAGCCAAACAAACAAAAAAAAGAACTTAACAAATTAGTCATCCACAAACTAAACAATCCAACAATTAAAAAATGAGGCACAGAAATACATAATTCTCAGTATGTGAATCTCAAATGGCCAGGAAACACTTAAAGAAATGTGGAATATCCTTAGCCAACAGGGAAATGCACATCAAAACTAGTTTGAAATTCTGTCTTGCAAATGTCAGAATAAAAAAGATCAACAAAATAAGTGACAGGAAATTTGCTCTTGTTGGGAGCATAAATTTTACAGCCACAATGTAAATCAATTTGCTGGTTCCTCAGAATGTTGGGAATGGAGAACTCAACTGCCAGCTATACCACTATTGGGCATATGCCCAAAAGACACTCCATCTTATCACAAGGACACTTGCTCAACCATATTCATAACATCTTTGTTCATAATAGCCAGAATCTGGAAACAACCAGGATGTCACTCAGTGGAAGAACAGATAAATAAAATGTATATTTTAAGATGGAGTATTACTCAGGTGTTAGAAAAACATTCTGAAATTCTCAGGCAAATGTATGTAACTGAAAAAATCTTCCTGATTGTTGTAACCCAGACCCAGGAAAGCAAACATTGTATGTACTCTCTTGCAAGAAGACATTAGCTGTTAAGTGTAGGATAATCACACTACAATCCACAAAACCAGAGAAGGTAAGTAAAAAGAAGGTTTTTAGGTGGGATAGCAAGATCTCCCTGGAAATTGAAAATAAAATAAATTTGGGGGAGTAGACAGGTGGCAGGGTACAGAGAAAGGAAAGGAATAGGGTGAACCAAATAGAGGAGGGAGAGGCAGAGAGAGAGACTATGACCAGAAACAACTTGAGTTGCTGAGCATTTAGAGGATGATATGGAATCCTGGTGCAGGGGAAATTTCTGGGAACCTATCAGGGTGACTCTAAGAAAGTCTCCTAGCAACAGAGGATATGGAACCTGAACAGACTATCTTCTGTAAACAGGCTATGCTCCCAGTGGTGGTACTGGGACACCAACTCAGCCACAAAGCCTTCTACCTTCAACCTGTCCTCTGCAAGATGTGCTGCAGCAGTGGTGACTCATAGCTTGTGGGTATGGAAAACCCACAAGCTGGCCTAAATCCACAAAAACTGGCCTAGCTTGAGGCCCAAACCATGAGAGAGAGAGCCCATGCCTCACACTTCCTGTATCACCAGGAACCTAAAGGTGGATACCTCAAAGACCTAGGGTTGAACCACATAAGACTAACATTAATAAAAAAGTCAATGAAATAGTATCTTATGATATCCTGCAGTATTCATAGATGCTGCCTAGCCCAATAGTTATCAGAGGGGCATGTCCCAGAAGTGAAAGGAGCAGACACAGTCATCCACCCAAACATTAGACTAACTCAGGAACCCGGGGAAAAGAGGAGAAGGGAGGATTGTTGAAGCCAGAAAGTTCAAGGACACCATAAAAACATGGACCACTGAGTCAGCTAAGGAGGGCTCATAAGGGCTCACACAGACTGAAGCAACAATCACGGAACCTGCATGGGTCTGAGCTTGGCCCTGTGTGTACATGCTGTGGTTGTTTGATTTGAGTGTTTTTGTGGAACTCCTAAGAGTTGGGGTGGTAGTATCTCTGACTCTTGGCTGCTCATGGAACTCTTTTCCTCCAACTTTGGTGCTTTGTCCAGCCTTGATATGATGGTTTATGCATACTCTTATAGCATCTTGTTATGCTTTGTTCAGCTGATATCACTGGAGGTGTGCTCTTTTCTGAAGGGAAATAGAGGAGCAATGGACATGATTGAGAAGATTGGGGGTTTAAAAAAAGAGGAGGAAGGGGACCATTCAGTCAGGATATGTAAGAAACGAATAAAGAAAAAAATTATAGACAAACTCCACAACTACCACAAAATTAACTCAAAGTGACTCCTAAATTGTTGGTTTTGACCCAACACCTACTTATATTTCCTATAGTGAGAGAGAGTGACCATGCTCTAGAGCTCTCTCTCAAATGGATAAGATCAAAAGCTCTGCCATGGATTGGTAGCCCCACATGTCCCCTTGTGGATTCATGCAAACCCAGACCCACTGAAACTCACAGACAAAATGACATTAAATATTTTAATGTCTATTTTTTGCCACAAAATCTATGTCACAAGATGTGGAATTTGCCTTAGCCACCCAACCCCATGAACACCTGGGAAACCTCTGCAGCTCAGAAACTCCTTTTGTCCTTGGAAATGAATTTCTCTGAATCACAGAAACATAAAAGGATTTTTATTTTATATTTTGTTTTATTTTATTTTATTTTATCTGTGATTTGGTTGTTGAGACAAGGTTTCTGCATGCAACTTGAGCTATCCTAGAACTGACTGTGTAGACCAGAGTGGTCTTGAACTCCGAGCTCCAGCTGCCTCTGCCTCTTGAGTGTTGAAATGAAATGCATATGTCAGCAACACCTAGCTTGTCAAATATTTTAAATTCTTGTGTATATGAAGAATTGTGTATGTGTGCATTTGTGTGTGTGTGTGTGTGTGTGTGTGTGTATACCCAGTGAAGTAAGAGTAGATCATAAGGTCCCCTGGAGGTGTGGTTGCAGGTAGTTGTGAGCCACATGCTATATATCCTGGGATCTTAACTCTGGTCTTATCCATAAGTGCTCTTAACCACTTAGCCATCTCTCTAGCCATAGTATTCTAACCAAGCATTGCTGTATTGTTGAAGGGTAACCCCTGTCACCTATTTACTACCAGTTTCTAAACCCTTCACAGAACTTGTAACACAAACCTAAAAGCAGAATGAAAAATTCAGAACTTCTATAAAAAAGACCTTCAATTTTATAATGTCTTCTTCCTATAATACACCAAAAGCAATGATTGTTTATGCACTATGTAGTGATGTATGTACAAGCACCACAGGGTCCCACAGCCATGGATGCAGAGAGCCTCCTTCTTCCAAAGAATCCACAATCAGCGAAGCTCAGAGGCCAAGGGCCACTGCTCAGGTCACCACATGAACAAACCCACAGTCTGTTTCACAGTCCATCCCAGTACCAGCTGCTCTGACAGTTCAACGGGCCTGCTCCTCCTGACCTAAGAAAAGAGTGACCACAATCACCATGGTGTGGCTTGTGGTCTCCTGCACAGATCCCTAGAGCAGAACCAGGGAATAATCGAGGAAGGAACTTGCAAGCTAACTTCCATTAGAGCTTCTGTTGGCTAGGCCTTTCCAGAGTCTCTCCTAAGCAAGGACCACCAAGGTGGGGTTTGGGGAATAGTGTTTCCCTTACTGGGTGAATAGAAAGCAAATGACTCAGACAGCACAGGCCTTCCTAGCTCTGCCCTTGTACCCTTGGAGCAGACAAGATTTTAGTCTGGAAAAATCTATTTTAATAGAAATTCTTCCAATGTCCCAAAGCAGTTCCTGTTCCAGGACATGGGTCCTTGTGTGACATTTCATTTCATATTCAATGTCCAAGGGAGCCATTTCTTGGCTTACTATCTGGGAAATCCTTGAGCAAAACTTAAGTAAAATTCAACCAGTAACAATAATTTAACCAAAAGGCCATGAAATTGAAGGCAAGGAGCAGTATGTGTGAGGGAGAAAAATGAATTTGGAAATAACGTAATTAAAATTACAAAAATTATATTCTAGATGTACAGATTTTAGAAGGATTATCCTATATTATATGTCTATATGAGTGAGAATATACCGTGTGTGTCTTCCTTCTGCTGGGACAGCTCACTCAGGATGATCCTTTCCAGGTCCCACCATTTACTTGGAAATTTCATGATTTCCTTATTTTTCTTTGCTGAGTAATATTCCATTGTGTAGATGTGCCACAATTTCTATATCCATTCCTCCACTGAGGGGCATCTGGGATGTTTCCAGCTTCTGGCTATTACAAATAAAGCTGATACAAACATGGCTGAACAAATGTCTTTATTGTGTACTTGAGCCTCTTTTTGAAATATGCCTAGGAGCGGTATGGATGGATCTTGAGAAAGCACTATTCCTAGTTGTCTGAGAAAGCACCAGATTGCTTTCCACAGTGGTTGTACAAGTTTACATTACCACAAGCAGTGGAGGAGGGTTCTCCTTTCTCCACAACCTCTCCATCATGTGTTGTCACTTGAGTTTTTGATCTTGGCCATTCTATGGTTGTAAGGTGAAATCTCAGGGTGGTATTGATTTGCATTTCCCTAATGGTTAGTGACTTTGAGCCTTTCTTTAAGTTTTTCTCTGCCACTCAATATTCCTCTACAGAGAATTCTCTGTTTAGCTCTGTTCCCCATTTTTTAATTGGATTACTTGGTTTGTTGCTTTTCAGTTTCTTTAGTTCTTTATAAATACTGGGTATTAGTCCTCTGTCAGATAAATGGTTGGTGAAGATTTTTTTCGCAATCTGTAGGCATTCATTTTGTTTTGATGACACTGTCCTTTGCTTTACAGAAGCTTTTTAGTTTCATGAGGTCCCATTTATTGATTGTTGCTCTTAGAGCCTGTGTTGTTCGTATTCTGCTTATGGAGGTTTCTCCTGTACCAGTGAGTTCTAGGGTCTTTCCTACTTTTTCTTATAACTGATTTAATGTTTCTGATTTTATGTTGATGTCCTAACTAATCAAGAGGGAGTCAACCCTGACTAAAATGCTCAACCCCCATCCTGAAAGGCAAAGAGTATGGACATCAGAAGAAGAAGAAAACAGTAAAGGGTCTCTGAAAGGCTCTGCCCTGCAGGCTATGAAAGAAGATACTGAGACTTATGGCCAACTGTTGGGCAGAGTGCATGGAATCTTATCAAAGAAATGGTAAAAAGTAAGATCTTGAGAGGACAAGAACTCCACAAGGAGAGCAACAGAACCAGAAAATTTGAACACAGGGGTCTTTCCAGAGATGCATACTCCAACCAAGTACCAGGTATGGAGATAACCTAGAACCCCTGCACTGATGTAGTCCATGGCAGTTTAGTGTTCAAGTGGGTTACATACTAATGGGAAGTGGGACTACCTCTGACATAATCTGATTGGCCTGCTCTTTGATCACCTCCCCCTGAGAGGTAAGCAGCCTTACCAGGCCACAGAAAATTACAGTGCAGCCACTCCTGATGAGATATGATAGACTAAGATCGAAAGGAAGTAGAGGAAGACCTCCCCAATCAGTGGACTTAGGGAGGGGCATGTGTGAAGAAGGTGGGATTGGGAGGGATGGGTGAGGGGCTTATGGGGAGATTCAAAGTGAGTAAAGTTTAATTAATAAAAGTATAAAAATTTATATTTTAAAGTTGAAACCGAGCTGTGGCAGTGGTGACACCTGTAATCTCAGCACTCCAGGGGACAGAGGCACATGGATTTCTGTGAGTTCATTGCCAGCCTTCTCTACAGAATGAGTCCAGGACAGCCAAGGCAACACAGAGAAACTCTGTCTCAAAAAACAAAAGAAAACAAAAAACAAAACAAAACAAACAAACAAACAAAAAAAACAAAGCAAAGCAAAACAAAAGCTGAAACCTGCTTTATGGCCCTATATGCCCCAGGAACAAGCAGTCTAAAGAGAAGCACACCACAGAATACTCACAGCTTTTCTCTCAGGATGTACATTTTTTGCCAGAAAAAATAACAATCCTGTCATACAGTGCCACATCAGTTTGTCCAAATCTCCTGTTTAGTTGAAGTAGTGTAACTACAATAATTTGTTTTCTAGAAATACATTCAGTTTTTTAAACAGATTCTTGACTGCCTGGTTAATGGACCCAAGACATGAAGAGTCACCATCATAGAGTAGACTATTTCATTGTGTCTATAGCACAGGGGGCATCCCTAGGAGTTATGCTATTTGACCATCACACAGAGGATATAAAACATTGGTCAACACATTATGTTTATTCCTAGTGACCTTCACATAGAAGCCATCACATAGTGATGATAAACAGAGACCATTACATACTTTCCACTCCAAGGTGGCCATCGCACAGTGACCATCACACTATGTCCATCACAAAATGATGATCACTCAGTGAATTACTCATAGCTGTTCATCACAATGACTACCACAAACTGGTCATCACATTGTGGCCATCACATGCTGGTCACAACATGGTGGATTTTACAGTACCCATCACCCAGATGTGACCACACAGATACCATCACACAGTGACCATTATGCTTTAACCATAAAACAACAGCTATCAATCTGCTTTCATATTGCAATGATAATGAAAATGTGGACAGTATAAAATGATAACCATATATTGACCAACACAGTGATCATCACATCATGGCCTTCACACAGTGTCTCTCACACTGTGACCATCACAGATTTTGCCATCACCATGACCATTGACATTGGCCATCACTATGTATCCATCACATGCCATTTTTAACACTCTTGGCATCACCATGTTTATGACATAATGACTATCACACAGTGGCCATCATATAATGAATATTACACAGTGAACATAAAACAGTATCAACCAAAATGGTCATCACATATTAGTGACTATACAGTAACCATTATGCAATTAAATCACACAGCTAACCATCAATTATTAGCTAGCACAGAATGGCCATCACAAAACAACCATCAGTCACAGGCCATGATAGTGAAAATCATGTACTGGCGATGAAGCACTGATCATTGCCCAGTGAACAAAACTCAATGTCAATCACACATTGTCCAGCACAAAGTCAAATTTACACAGTGACCATCACACCATATAAATCACATAGTGGTATATCAAACAGTGACCATCAGGTAATGGCCATCACAGGATGACCATCACAGTGGCTATCAAACTTTGACCATCACATAGTGGGATCCCACAGAATTTATAATTCAGTGACCAACACACACAGGCCATCATTAAGTGGCCAGCATACAGTGACCATCAACAGTGTCAAAAACAAATTACTGTCAATAAGAGGCCCTCAAAAAGTGGCCATAACACAGTAACCATCACAGAGTAATCATCACACAGTGAACACAACACAGTAGCCATTAATTATTACCATTTCACAGGGGCCATTACATTGTAGCCATCACACAATGATAATTAAACAGAGCCCTCCCCCAAACATCACATGGATGCAATTAGAGTGAACACCACAAACTTGAACATCATGACACAGCCATCTCATAGTATCAATCAATTCATGGTCATTCATGGTCTCTGTTACATAGGGAAGACTACATTAAATATCAAACAGTGATAAAAATTACAATGGCCATCATACCGAGGGATATATATATATATATATATATGCTAATTTATACATATATATATATATATATATATATATATCACAGCATGCATCACACAGGTGCAAGTTACCTGTGATATATATACATATACATATAAATGTACGAATGTATATCATACACACACACACACACACACACACACACACATATATATATATATATATATATATATATATATATATATATATATATATATATGTTTGATAAGCCTGAACCTGGGCACGCAGAAGAGGAGTCCTAGCCTGGAAAACTAACCCAGAGCCAGATTGAGAGCAACACACATGCAAATGAAGGAGTTACAAGAGCTGAGGCTGCAAACCCTGAGAGCCTCCAAACAGTGCACACAAGTGTAGAAGCTGCAAGGATGTAGACAAAACAAGATGGTCACTTTCCAAATACAGGCAGAAAGACCCATCCAGAAGGAGGAGAGTGAACCTCAGGCGAGAGGTGGGGACTCTTCTGACAAGCACTTTCTCCATGAAGCCTCTACACACAGCACATGCCAGATGGATCCCTGTCTGCCCTATAGGGAAGGCCACAAAAGCATGAAGCAGGGTAAGAAGAGACCAGGTTCTCTCATGACTCCAAAGTTGGAGACCCACAGATGTGGGCAGGTTAACCCAAGAGTACCAAAAAGATCATACAGAAAAACACACTTGACCAGAGAACGTTTGGAGGCAAGGAAGGGCTATGAACCCCATGGAGTCAGCTAGAGTTGGCTCTGAGATCTGAAACAGGCTTCCTGAGCTATGGAGGAGGCATGGCTTTCCAGCAATTTCACCTGAGATTCCACTTCCTGTTCACGGGCGACCTTTCTAGAGAAACTCTCTGGAAGCCTCTCTGCCTGATCTCAACACCATTGGATGTGTTCCCCCCACCCGTGAGAGCCTAGGCTGCAGACATCTTTCCAGAGCAAGTACTCCATCTTGCATTGTCCAACCAGACAGGCGATACCCAAGGAATCTAGCAAAGGCTCAAGGTCTAGGCTTCAGGAAGAAAGACCAGCAACAAGACCTCAAACTTTGGCTATAGCCATGGAGACCATTGCAGCCCATGAAGCTGATACAGCCGAACAAACTGCTCTCCAAGGAATCTCCCAAGCCAAGGACGCCTTCCAAGCCAACACAGCCCAAGCAGCCCAAGAGGAGGAACCTCGTCACGCAGGGGACCAGACTGAGACCCACAGTCAGACTGAGACCAAGACAGAGCAGTAGATGGAGGAGGCAGACCAAGAGGTGAAGCTGCAAGCCCTCCCAGCCCGCATCCGGAGGACACAGGCCAAGAAGCTGCAAGGCCTCGAACGAACTCAGACGGTCACGTTCTTCCCCCCGGCCAGGAGCCCAGGCCAGCATTAGGAGCCCGGAACCCCGGCGCGGGGGCCCACCTCTGAAAGGCACCTCCTCCAGGAGGCCTCTGGACACAGCCTATCCCAGCGGGCTCTCTGCATCAAGATCCAGGCTAAGAAGAGACCTGCCCCCCTCATGGCCAAGGCTCTCTGGGAATATCGCAACCGGTTCTCTCGCAGGTGAACCCCAGAAGGACACTCTCTGCTCAGGCATATCTTTGGATGGCACGGGACTGGACACACCCACTCTTCCCTCACGGAAAACACAGGCCTTCCAGAGCTTGCACCTGGGGTCCTACTTGGAGCTCTGGAGACACTCTCTGGAGGCCTCTCTGTCTGATCTCCACACCCTTTGGGCGGGTTCCACCCACACGTGAGAGCCTAGGCTGCAGCCATCTTCCCAGAGCAAGCACTCTCTCCTGCATCGGCCCACCAGACACCCACTACCCAACGACTCTGGCGAAGGCTCAAGGTCTAGGCTTCAGGAAGAAAGACCAGCACCCACACCTCAACTCACACCTAGGCCTTCACCTCCCCAAGGGACTCACTGCCAGACAAGCCCACTCCTGCCACTTCCTGATGCACACCTGCATGAATTGGAAGGGAAGGATGGATTTCCTGGAATTCTCACCTGCTCTTCTGGGTGGCTGTGCCTCAAAAATCATTGACCTCACTTCCCATTGCTAGTTCTCCAGTGCTTGCACAAATCTTCTATCCAGAGTTAGTTTTCCACACTTTAGGTCTCCGCCCATGCCAAGGTACAAAACTGCTTGGGGGAGAACTGTTTAGGATAACTGTCAGGTGTGTTAACTTCAGCACTAATGAATATTGTGTTCATTTCTGTCCTTTGTATACATAGATGTTCATGAATAAACATTTGTGTGTATTTAGATATGTTTGGAAAGAGAGTCATTCATAGACATGGACATAGAGAGTTGATAGCCTCTGTGTAAGTGTGCCTATGTGTGCAAGTGTGTGTGTGTATGTATGTAAGAGAGAGAGAGAGAGAGAGAGAGAGAGAGAGGAGAGAGAGAGAGAGAGAGAGAGAGAGAGAGAGAAAGAGAGAGCACACTGAGAAATAAACCAGAGCGAAAAAGGGATCAATTTGCAACCAAGAAAACCAAGACCCAGTTGCCAAGGATCAGAATGGAAATGAAAAGTTCTGGGTGACCTTTTGAGATCTGCACCAGTGGAGTTGGAAAGGTCATTGGTGTTTAAGGACACCCTAGGATTGCATTCTTTTGGTTTAGAAGAGGTATTGATCTATTTCACGGAGGTTGGGAATCGTCCTTCTTAATGTCATTTGAAGTTATGTCTCATCCGTCTTTAACTGCCTTTGAAAACCAAATAAACTTGAAGCACAGATGCTAAAGATGACAGAAAGAGATGATGAGGTTCAACAAACTAAAATTTAGGACTGTGGACCATCACAGAGAAATAGAATAAAATAGAATTGGATAATATTCCTCAAGTAGTTTTCTCATCCCTGGGAGTGGCACTTGTTCCCAGCTTCTATTCACTTAGTCACACTTCCTTTTTGAATTGAGCACAGATGAAACAATACAGCTCCCATGTCAGGCAGCTTTTCATTTGTACAACAAGAGATCTGTAGAACTACGCTTATAATAAGGAAACATTTATTTTACTAAATAACTGTGTGTGCTTACCTTCTGCTTTCATGTAATTTTGCATTTAACAACTTTTCTTAGTTCCCTGCATGCCCAAAGAAATCTTTGAACTCCATGGAATTAGACTTACATAATACTCAAAGCAACCATGATGTGCTGAGAAATCAACTGAATGCTTTCGAGTACAAACTAGTGCACTTATCAGTGAGCCATAAATCTAACACCAAAATATTTATTTTATTTCATGTAAGGCACAATTGAAACTTTTATTCATTTTATATGTTGCCTGCATGGAAGTTGCACACTGCTTGCATTGTGGTGTCCTTGGAAACAAGAAGATGGCAATGGATCTCATAAAGCTGAAATTACTCATGCTTGTGAAATTACAGATGCTGAGTCTTCTGAGATAGCTGCTAATGAATATAACTTCTGACACACCACTTCACATAATAGTTTACCTTAACCTTGTTTCACCAAGGAATTTACTTTAAATTGTTTTACTGATTGTTTCAAATTTAGTATTGATAAGCTTATTTTTTCATTAAAAGCCTCAGAGTAAAATTTCAGGTGGTGGGAGAAAATTCCTGAGAAGAAAATATATTTTCACTTGTTAAGAAGAAAGCCAATTGAGACACAGGTAAAGAAAGATAGGACACCTGCATTCCCTCTAATACCAGAGCTGCCTACCAGTTGCCTCACAGTGGGGTTTACTTCTTAAAGCATAATTCCCAAGTAAAATCCTTAAAGATTTTATGATTAGCATATATGTCTCCTGAGGATAGCAGCCACTAAGAAGTTGGACATGATAAATTTGCAAACAGAAAGGGTACAAAGTTCAGTAGGAATAGGACTGAATTTTAAAACTGAATAAAATTTAAAAATATAATGCCATAATGTACAGATGCAGTCTGATAAGACCCTTTTTGTGTTTTTTGTCAAAATGAGAGACAAAAACCTTTTAAGAAAGTATGGGATGTGCCTTCTTGCAAAAAAAGGTGCAGGAGAGCTGGCCCTGGTGGCATGATTTGCAGGAGAGTTGGCAAGCTGACTAAGCAAAGACCCAGATCCAAGACATTGAGCTGGCCCATCCCAGCATCTCCATCTATGAACTTTTGGAACATGTGAAGAGGCTGGTCCTGAACACCCAAAGCTGCTGGAAATCCATGGCTAGGTACAACAGGAGGATATCCAGAATATCTGAGAGAGTCTCTGAGAGGATCTATTATTGATGGTGTAGCACAAAACCATTAGGCTCTGCACCAGAGTATTGACTCATTTTAGTGAACATCTGCAAACGGAGCTGTTTGAGCAAAAGGATATTAGTGTGACACACAGTGGCACAACACAGCTTACATGGAATAATTTAGTGATTTATACACACACACACGCGATAATAAAAATTATATATATATATATATATATATATAATATTTTTTTGTTTTCTTTTGTGGGATTTAAAGGTTGGTAAGCAGTAATGGAAGGATTGGGAAATTTGTGGGTTTGTGGTACATGATGGAAAATTCACAAAGAATCAATAAAATCATATGTTAAAAAAGAAGGAAAAGAAATAAAAAGAAAGGAAGGGGTATATTTAACTAGCACCTTTCAGGAATCAGGGGCACAAAACAGAAGTCATGATACATTGCAGTAGTTAAACACAAGTTATAACAGTCGCATCCAGGACTCTTCTTGGCTCTATTCAGCTACCAAGCAACTGGCAACCTAAAATCCAAGTCTTAATAAAAATTCACATTCAGTACAAAAAGAACAATGAAATACAATTTTCACTCTTAACTGCTATTAATGATTTTCTTTTCTAAACAGTTCTATTCATATATATTCCTTTATGCGGTCAGAGAAGAAAACAAAGAAGGATCACTATTCTGAACTATTTGTGTATGAAACAAGAAAATTACAGCCGCCATTGTTACTGCCATCTCATTGGCGGCTGTTGGAGATACCACTGCTGCATTAGCCATGAGTCATACTATGCAGACTGCTCAGACCCTAAATAATATTTTAGCCAATGTAGCTCATGCTTTAGATGTACAAAAAGAAATTAATGCTCAACAAAAAGGATACTTGATGGTGTTCAATCAGAGGATTGACCTCGTGCAGGAGCAAATTGATACCCTATGGCAAATCGCTCAACTTGGCTGTCAATGGAAGTATGCTGGACTTTGTGTCACTAGCATACAATATGAGAATTTTTCCCGTGCTTTAAATCTGTCTAAACAATTGTCTAGCTATATTTTAGGTAATTGGACTGAAGAATTCGATACTATGATGGAGCAGCTGAGAGTGGCCATTGTTACGGCAAATTCTACCAGAGTGGACGCAGGACTAGCCAGAGGATTATCATCATGGATTGCTGCAGCCATGAATCATCTGAAGGAATGGGCGGGCATGGGAGTGTTAGCAGGCCTTCTGGGGTTGGTCTCCTTGGTTTGCCTGTGGTGTATATGCAAGATTAGAGTCTCACAACAGCGTAATGCAGCCATGATCATTCAGGCCTTTACAGCCATTGAAGCAGGACAGTCTCCCCAAACATGGTTGGCTACCATAAAAAGCTAAAATGTTACGCTCAGGATGCAAAGCTAAGCACTGCACTCAGGGTCAGCTGCTTTCGACCCAGAGAAGAGCATGTCTGATTGCATGCGGGTTGATGCCCCAGGTCCCGCCTCTGAGAAAAAGGTATCAGACGGGTCTGATGCTCTTTGGGTGGATGATACCTAAAGGAACATTGGTACAAAGTCCCAATTTATTCCTAATATCAGAGATCAGATCTCTACTCTTGCCTGATGTGTCTAAAACAAAAAGGGGGAACTGTAGAGAGCTGTGTAATGCCACGACTTAAAGACGGAGCTGGTTTCTGCCTTCCACCTTCCCGATGGTGAGTGCTCTCTGTCACAAACAACTCCATATTTGGCTAAGGCTGAGGATCAGGCTTGCTTCCGTGTATGTGGACCTATCTGCATTGCCCACGTGGCACTCTGGGGTTGGCTACCCAGAGGTTATTTTAAGCTGTGGGCTGGCTTTAACCAGGGTCAGAGGATTGTTCAAGGTTCCTGAATAAACTGCATTGAGAAGATCAACAATAACAACAAAAAAAAAATCAGAAAGAAGGACCTCCCCTATCAGTGGACTTGGGGAGAGGCATGCATGTAGAAAGGGGGGAGGGTCGGACCGGGAGGGGAGGAGGGAGGCGCCTATGGTGTGACATAAAAGGAATAAAGTGTAATTAATAAAAGTTAAATAAAAAATTAAAAAAAGAGAGAATACAAAAAAAAAAAGAATATCATCTAAGTGTGATATTCCTGAAAATTATTTCTTTGCTACCTTGTTTAAGACTGGTAAATTATTTTTGGTTGTGAGCCTTTACTTCACCTTCCGAGCTGGCAGGAGGTTCTCACCTGTCACAGGACTTAGGGAAGGGGCAAAGAAGGAGAAGAGGGAGGGTGTGTGGTTCTAAGAGGAGACCAGGGCGTGGACTGCAGTAGGGAAATTTGAATAAATTGTAATAAATGAATAATTTTTAAAAGCCTGGTCAAATATAAAATGAGGTGTATCATGGGAAGAAACATAAAAGTTAAACAAAAACAGTCATTGTTGTGAGGCTACTGAAACTTTTCCTTATTTTACTGACTATACATTAAATATGTGCCCATACTATTCTTACTCTTTTCATGGGTTGATACCTGCATGTAGTAACTCCTAATTTTTTTGTCATTTCAAGACTCTGGTATCAAATTTGTAAACAATGTGAAATGACAGAATCTAGTTTCTGTACTGTTGATTTACAGGTTTCTCTTATAAAAATTCTCACTGAATATTTTCCAAAGATCTTTGAAGAGGATACTACTACACTGTATAAAGACATGCAAAGGAGTGTGGAGGACATCAAGAACTCCTCTGGTTTATAAACTGCTGTTGAGAATTCTTGTGATAAGGCTGATGCCCATAACCAAAGTGACAATAACTTTCCAAATGATAATACTGAAGAATTAAATCTTACATCTGTTCCTTCTCAGGAGGACTTTCTGACAGGTAACAGGAAGATTTAAAGTAGTAATCAGATGAATGGAAGGATGACATCCTCTCCTGATTTCACAAAACTGTAATTAACATCACAGCAGTATTGGCACACATCTTGATATTTTAGCATGGAAAAAGTCTTTTTTACTTAAATATAATTAAACAGCATAATTAAAAAATATAAATATAATCATACATACATATTGACCTTGAACACATATACACATGCATGTTTATACTCACATATATGCATGCATGTATGTATGACAGATGTCCTCCTAATTCAGCCCCTGAAAGGATTCTAGAATATTACCTGCTGTGTTTTTCACCTTTCCTTCTCCTGGTCCCTGAGTCAATGTAGGATATCTTGGTTACCAAAGTATTACTTTTGGAAAGATCACTTAGAGACAACGTTTGGATTCAAAAACCCCTCAAATATTCTGGAAGATTAAGCCCTGTGCCACTGTCAACAAACTGTGCAATCCTCCTGCAAAAACAGTAATGTTGGTTGGATTTCTTATGAGAGATAAATCTTATCAAACGCTTAGCATTATGTAACTACTGGATTCACAGGATAAACTACAACAAATACATGAAGAATGATAAATAGGCAAAACATATCTGAATCAATAATAGGACCTCTCAAAATCAGATATGTTGTAAACACATGAAATTTTCTGTGTAGAGTTGTAAAAATAGACTGAAAGACTCATTTTATCTGAGTTGAGTGGAATCTGTCTTCTGAGAATGTTTTTTATCATGATTTTTTTTTGTTTTATTTGACAGTGAATATTGGAACAATTTTCTTCTCCAGTACAATTGATCATCCTGTGGAGGATGATAACTGAAGAAGCTTTTGGATTGTCCAAGCAACCTTACTTCCCTTCAGTTTCTTATTAAACTGAATCATGGAATCCCACAATTCCATTTGCCTACATCCTTCCTTCCTTTTATAGCTCATTATAATACATTCCTAATGTTCTCTATTTTACTTTATTATTATTTACAATGTTTCACTTCTATTACATTTATGTTGTATATTAAATACTTTTATTGTTGTAATCAATGTCATCTTTGGAAAATGCCATTTGGCAGTCTTCTCCTCCCTCTCAGTTACTTAGGAAGCTGCTTTCATGTGATAGAGCCACAAGAATCAATTTATTAAATATTACAAACTCCCATCAGAAAGACATGTTAAGTTCTGCTTAAAAAATGAAAACGGGACATTTCTCTGACCAAATTCTTTCAGACTCTAGCCGCCAAAAAGTCCCAAAGGCAAAGAATCAACTAAGGGGGTATACCACAAAACCTGACTCAACCTGGGCATTATAAGAACATTTTTATTTGTAAGTTATTTCCCTCTTGGTGTGAAAAAGAGCTTTAGGATATTATTTACATTAGAAATACATTTGGCTCAGTGTTTGTAGGCTTATGGTAGCGCTATAGGGCAGGACTGATGTCAGGAGGTCACAGCAAGTGAAGTGGCTGACTTAGTTAAGAAACAGAGGACGCAGAAGATGACAATGCAGCCACTCCTGATGAGATCTGATAGACTAATTTCAGAAGGAAGGAGAGGGAGACCTCCCCTATCAGTGGACTTGTGGATGGGCATACATGAAGAAGGGGGAGGGAAGGTGGGATTAGAAGGGAAGGAGGGAAGTGTTTATGGGAGGATACAAAGTGAATAAAGTGAAATAAAGAAAAAATAAATAATAACAAAGAAGCAGAGGACAATGACGGCTCATACTCACTGAGCTTTCTCCTGTTTATGCATTCTGGAAATCATGTTTGTAATTTCACAGCCCAATAATAGTTGTTATAGTTTTCTCACCGTGATTACCTAATCCAATTAATTGCTCAGAAGCATGGACAGAAGGTAACATAATTGAAATAATCCTGCAGAGTTGTGCTTAGGGAACTGTATCATAGATGGTTCCAGATGAAATACCATTAACAATCAAAATTAAGCATCACACATGACAAAGTTGGAAGTAGTTTCCAATTGTAAGAATGTGCACAATAGCCTGAAAAGGTGGCTCAATATCTAAAGCAACTAAGATACAAACTTTGTAGCTGACGTGAGTACTGATCTTCAAAACTATAATTAATATAAAAACTAAAAATTGGTGGCTACACCTGGGATACAATTGAATAAACTGTAATCAATTTAATAAAAAAAATTTATTAAAAATTTGTTTTAGAAATAAAGCTTCAGAGAAAAGAGTGTCTATGACATAGTGTATCTTAGTTATTATATGTGAATACCAGGAACAAAAATTGGAAATAGGTGTGTCCTACACATATCTATAAGATTTTTTTTATTCTCTGTGCTCTCACAGAACTGGAGATCATGACTCCAACCACAAACCACTCAGATAGAATTTGAAATAAGAGGTATCCTACACATACTATAGAAGATTTTTCATTCTCTGTGTTCTCAGGCGTGCTTCTTGAAGTACTGGAGATCATGAACCCAATCACTAAGGATAGACATTTACAAGAGGTTATTCCAAGGGGACACTGTGTCCATGTACACCAGTTAGAAATAGAAGGCATGATCATGGGTATAGTGATTCAGTGAAAACAGAACAGAAATTAGAATTCTGAGTGATTCATTTACGTAATTTCTTCCTTCAGTTGGTTCATTGCAAATGTCAATGAGAAAGGATAACACACATGGTTTGAGATTAATCTACTTTACATAAACCAAAGTGAATGTTTGGTTTATAGCATGAGAGAAGTCAATAATGTCTACCAAGGTCACAAATGAGGACGGAAGACTTTTAGAACAGAGTCAAGAAGTAAGAAATTAATTACAGTTTTACTCAGAAATCATAAAATGGCAATCAGTTTCCCTTCAGGAAAACAAGACAAAGGGCATGAGCACCATGGTTATGTTATACCATAATCATGAAGGAGACCCTGAGTAGCACAGTCATGTAGTGTTTAGCCCACGAAGAGATACCAGTAGTTGCTAGTTAGGAGTTAAAATCACATTCTCTCCAAGGACATACTTCTGCAAGCCTTTATTCAGCAAGAGGCTGTCTGGATGTGACAGTGGTTTCATAGAACCCTTCCTTCAAAAACCTGGAGCTTCTTCCAGTGGATAACTTTGATTGTGTATTCCTCAGTATTTTGGTAAAAACAAACAAAAGAAAAGGAGCATATTGCAAAGTACATAAGAATCAATTTGGGAGTAAAAAATATTTTCCAAAACAAAACAGCCTGAAAATTATAATATAAAAATTACACAAATATAATTAAATTACCTGAAATATTTGACATATCTAAAAGTAATTCAGAATGATAAAGTTATAAATTACTAAATAAGCATAAATAATTTACAACAATTTAAAATTCAATGGAATTTCATACAGGAATTTAATATGTTCATTCCTTAGAAACAAACTAAATTTTAAGTAGATCCTTTATTACTTAATTAGTTAAAACAAAAAGACAATAAAATTTTTAATTAAGTTTTTGTTTTTTATATTAATTACAGTTTATTTACATTGTATCCCAGCTTTAGCCCCCTCCCACATTCCCTCCCAATCCTACTGTTCCTTCCTCATTTCCTCCCTGCCCTTCTCTAAGTCCACTGATAGAGAGTTCCTCCTCCCCTTCCTTAGACCCTAGCTTATCAGGTCTCCTCAGGACTAGCTGCAATGGCCTCCTCTGTGGCCTATCAAGGCTGCTCCTCCCTTGGGGTTGGGGGGAGGTTAAAGGTCCAGCCACTGAGTTCATATCAGTGTCAATCCCTGTTTAACTTACTGGGGTATCCAACTTGGATACTGAGCTGCCTTGGGCTATGTCTGAGCAGGAGTTTTAGGTTACATCCATGCATGAACCCTTGTTAGATAATCATTTTTAGAAAAGACTCCTGTGCCCAGATATGTTTGATCCTTGTGGAGCTCCTTTCCTCTCCAGGTCTTACTAACTCACCCTTCTTTCATATGATTTCCTGTACTCTGCCCAAGGTTTGGTTATGAATGTCAGCATCTGCTTTGTACTTGTAATAGCTGGAACCTGGAAACAACCTTGTATGGCCCTCTATGGAGGAATGGTTACAGAAATTGTGGTACATTTACACAATGGAATACTACTCAGCAATTAAAAACAAGGAAATCATGAAATTTGCAGGCAAATGGTGTGGTCTAGAAAAGATCATCATAAATAGGGTATCCCAGAAGCAGAAAGAAACACATGGTATATATTCACATATAAGTGGATACTAGACCTAAAAGATAGGATCTACATACTAAAACCTGTATACTTAAAGAGGCTAAGCAAGAAGCAGGACCCAGGGTAAGATAATCAGTCCTCATCTAGAAAGACAAATGGGATAGACATTGGAAGTAGGAGAAAAAAAGAAACATGACAGGAGCCTACCATAAAGGGCCTCTGAAAGACTCTATTTTTTCTAGCAGAGAAAATAAATTTCTGATAGGAGGATTGTTATATAAATATTTCTAATTTATGTAAAACACATGTGCACATTTAAAATTATATTAAATAAAAATATTTTCAGGAAAAAGGTTAAATTTAGTGAGAGAGAATACAAATTAGAGTACACATATAATTGTCATTATATAAAAAGAAATATAATAAATACAAATGAATAAGTACCATCAAATACCATTGATGAAAATCAATACATGTTATTCTAAAGGTGAAGAAAAATCTAGTCTAAGAATAAAAAGAAAACAGAGAAATCAATTTGTCACTTGGATTGTTTATGAACATTATTTTAAAATTACATAAAGACAATGATATTTAGAGAAGGTTCTGATAAGAGAATTTAAACAGATATAAATTACACTGGTAGATTATGTTTTGTCCTCTTCTAACTCGCTTTGAAGAGTGAAAACATGGTAACATGTAAGAAAAGCTTAAACAGGTATTTTAGGATGAACTCTTAGGAGAAACTTAAGAGTTCTTAGGAGAAACTCATTATCTCTTGAGAATGAGCTACTGCTTTCATGAGATTGCACTGCTTACCCTGTGAATTGGTTTAAATTGTCTGCCCACTTGATATGATCTAGAATCTCCAAAAGATAAACCTCACCAGATGCCTATAGGATGAGCCTCAATTAGATCAACTGAGATGGAAAAACTTCTGAAATAGTCTAAGTGTAGCACTTTAGCAATGGTTGGCTTCATTACATGGGTTGAGGTTCTAGATATACTAAAGCTCGAAAACAGGCTGAGCATGCTTTTCCCCCAACCTCCTCTTGGCCATGATGCATTAGCTCCCTTCAAACTGAACCAGAATTTACTGTCCTCACATTAAGTTGCTCTTATTAGTTATTTTGTCACATCAGTGAAACAAGGAACTAATAGAATATCCAAGGGCTTTGTAATAAAGCAAGTCATGTAAACAAATTTTCAGTTTCTAATTGTCCATTTTTCCTTCTCTTCCTCAGCCATCTTGTTCCTGTTGGCAAGCTCTATGATAAGCTCCAAGATAGGGAGGGACTCTATTCCTGTACCAACAGTAGATTTCCATCAGTGAATATGTATAAGAATATAAAAGCATGAAGACAGAAACTATGTAATATTAATCATACTAAAATGTATTTTATTGTGGTTTAGTATGTAACTCAGTTCAGAAAGTTAGACAATGATTCTAATCCATAACACTGGAGAAATGAATCTTGTGCTTTAAAAGCTTAACTATTTATTAAATGGTTTGGTAACCATGACAAAGAACATCACATACACAGATTTCCTATCTATGCATTCATTCTTAGGACTTATTAGCCCATTATCATAAAAGTATCTTCATTAATTAGTTACAAGAGTAGGAGGAAAACATGTGCAGAGCAGTAGAAAATGAGCTTAAATATTTTAATAAACAAAGTAAAATTAATATTGGCCAAGATTTTAATGAGAATTATTAAAATAGTCATAATGAGCATCCAAGATAACAGCACCAGGAGGACACTGTTTCTGACCAGCAGCACAGCAGGGACAGAGAGTGACCAACACACAGAACTCTTGGCCTTAACACACCAAAATTGTGCTTGCCAGCTGAGAGGAAAGCCCATGTTGTGGGAATCAATTTGGTTCAGTTCACCCAGCTAAACTCCTGGAAGAGTACCCAGTCCCAGCTGGCACTTGGTCACCAGCCCAGAGGCGCATGCCTGCATGCCTGAACTGTGGGCCCCACAACACCTGAGACTGGGATTTCCAGTCTGGAGAAAACCCCACGGTGAAGGAAGCGATCAGGAACCAACCCCAGGATACTCAGACAACCCTTGCAAAAGGTACTGGGGACCAGCTGATACTCAGCTGCCAGCCTAGAGAACTGCTGTGCACCTGACTCATTGTCCCAGACAGAATTCTGTCCCAGACAGAAATGTGGGCCCCAAGGCCACAGAGACTGTCATTTTCTGTCAGAATGAAAACCGACAGTGTGGGAAAGAGCAGGCCCAAACTCAGGGCACCACAACTCCCATCCACCCACCCCCAACCCAGCCAGGTTCCTCTGGGAGCCCAGTCCATAACAAGGCAGAGTCACTCTGCCTGCACTCTACTTGCCATCCCAGATGAAACTGTGGATGCCAAAACACTGCACACTAGGTCTTTTTGTTGGGAGGAACACAGATGGTAGATACATCTGGACCGACCTCAGGAAACCCACTTCCAGAAGAGTTTCTGGGTTCCCGCTGGGTTCCCACTGGGTTCTTTCTGGGTTCTTGCTGAGGTCCTGCTGGGTTCTTGGTGGGTTCCCACAGGCTCCAAGCTCTGGCCTCTGGCTGCCCACATGAGCACTGTACTCAACTGCCATGTTTTAACACTAAGGTACTGGGGCACACAGCTCCAACCTCAGACCTACAGAAGCCTGAGACCATTGGAAAAGCCCCCAGATACTGTTCCAAAGTGCAACCAGTTATCTCTAGCTAAACTGAAGAAACCACTGCACTTCCTGGTTCTTCAAGTGGACTATGCTCAGAAAACAAAATAAAGGAGCAAAGGTAGCAGCTCAATATGTTCTAAGCAAGAAACACAGAGAGGCAGCTGTCTCCAGGACTTCTCTTGGAAAGAGGAGAGCCTTCCTGACTACCAAGAACCATAGTTACCACACAGGTCCTTCAACTGGGTTGAATTGTGCCAATTTTGGAAAAGCACCACCAATCCATTGATCACACTCAAAGAGCTGAGGATGCCTCCTTCAGAACCCTACCAAGGGGATTCCCTCCACCCCAGGATTCCAGCAGGTACCAGAAATTAACAGCCCATACCTGAGACACCAAGATGGGTAGAGGCTACTGTTAAAGCACAACCAACAAAAGGCAAAGCAATATGCTATTCCCAGAACCCAATTATCCAGGGACAACCAGCCCTGGACATCCTAACATAAGTAGAATTTAAGAAGATGACTTTACATCAATGCTTAAGAAGAAAATAATGGAGGAAACAAATAAAATTTTTGAAGATTTAGAGGGAGATAAAGTCAAACAGATTAGGACCATCAGTAAAGAAATGCAGGAGACTGTAGTAAAACAGCTTGTTGCTTTCAGAAAGAAAATGATTAAATCACTGAAAGAAATAAAAGAAACAGAGGAATGTTCAAACAAACAGGTGAAGGAATTGAAGGAAGATACAGTCAGACAGGTAAAGGAAATAAAAAAATGGTTCAGGATCTGAAAATAGAATTGGAAAAATTAAAGAAAACACAAACAGAGGAAACCATGGTGAGAAAGAACAAAGAAAAGAACACAGGAACTACAGAGGTAACCATAACCAACAGACTACAATAGATGGAAGAAAGAATCTCAGATATGGAAGATACAATGAAATAAATGCATGTAGCCGTTAAAGAAAATACTAAATCCCAAAAATTCCTGACACAAACCATCCATGAATCCAAGAAAACTTGAAAAGACAAAACCTAAGTGTAGACTTAAGGGTGGAGGGGCCAAGATGGCAGCACTGGGAGAATACTGTGTCTGAGAAGTGGGAAAACACTCTCTGTGCAGCGACCAGGAGACTGAACTCTGGGCCCTAAAACTAAAGCGTGTTTCCCAGGTGAGGGGAGGCTCCCACAGCATGGGGATCAGTCAGGTCCACTCTGAGGCGGCCAGCCAGAACCCGGAAGAGATCCCTAGTAACATGGGCTTTGGGTCTCTGTGCTGGAGCTGCACACCTGCACGTACCGATCACTTTCCCAGCCTGATTGGTGGGCACAAAGGGAGTCCCATTCGCAAGAAAACCCCACGGGGAAGCAAAGTTGCGAGGCTGATTATGGGTCACCCAGTCTTTCCCTGGAAGTTCTCGCTGACTGCGGGTACCCGCCTCCATCACAACTGAGCTCCAGCCATGCTCAGAGAGCAGCTGCGAGCCCAGCTCAAAATCCCTACTCCCTCTTCAGAGGAGGCAGGTGGTGTCCAGCAGAATCTGCCACAGACCACATTGTCTGTACCCCAACCTGAGATCGGAGCTGAGAAAACCCAATCCTTTCGGGCACTCCCCCAAATGCTGCCATAACCCTGCTGCAGTGGAGCAGAAGGACAAAGAGGCGCACAGCGGCTTCACCGTGCTGGCCGCTGCTCCTAGCAAATAAACTTCAGCTCAGGATCTGGGACTGTGATCATTCAACACGTCCTGAGACGCTCCAGTTCCAGCACAATAAGGTCTAGCACCACGTCCTATCACTGGCAACCCCCCCGACTCCTGGCAGAGAAAACCCGGCTCAGAATCTGGACTGAGAAGTCCCAACCCCTTCTGGCACTCCCCTGAGAACACCGCCATAAGCTTGCCCTAGCGGAGGGGAAGATCAGAGGGGAAGGACAGAGAGGCAGCCTGCCACAGGACACAGTACCCCCTCTCCAGCTCACCCAGTGGCCCCTGGCAGAGAAACCCAAGCTCTGGATCTGAGGACACTCAACCCTACCTGGTACTCTCTCAGGATCAGCAAACATAGGTTCTACCACCAGGCTGCTTCTGGCAGAGAGTTCTGGGCCCAGGATATTGAGAACACTCAACCTAACTCTTTCCCGAGTTACCCCAGGACCAATCAACACAACCCCTCCTGGCAGAGGGAAAGGACAGAGAGGCAGCACACAGGAAAGGTGGACAGCGTTTCCTGCGGACACAGTGTCACAGAGTTGACTGTTAGCCTACTCGCACATTTCCCGCATCAGGACCAAATCAGAGAGTAGAGAGCAAGGGAAACCCAAGTGCATTCCAATTGGTCCTGCAAGAGAGTGAGTGAGCCTTCTAGGGAGAGTTTGCCCCAGACCCAGGGCCTCTCCACAGAAGCAACCAGATGAGATCCCTGCCACCCAGACCCCTAATGTGGGCATCATAGGGATTCTTGGGATAGCGACCCCAACGTTGAAGCCTCTGCCTTGTGGGTCCACCAGTTTAATCCAGGCAAACAGTCCCTGGATCTCAGACAGAACTGCATAATAGTGGCCTGCAGGCCACTGCAATAGTCACAGAATCCCCACATGTACACTACGCCTGCTAAAAGTGCATGCAAATAGTGCCAGCGTCACATTCCTTACTTAGGTAAAACTTAAACCACAAGGCACACTCCCAAACCAGTGAACCTCTCTCATCTTCCTGAAAAAACCGTCCAGAAAACAGGAAGAGATGATCATTGTCTGAACTACAAACTGGAGGAACAAACAGTGAGGGTTATAAATAACCAGATGGCTAGAGGCAGACTTAAGAACACATCCAACACGAATCAGGACATAATGACCTCACCAGCAACCCCACAAAACAATGGACACTTCAATTCACTAGATATACAAGAAAACAACCTCAAAACTATGTTTCTCCAGCTATTAGAGCCCATAAAGGTGAAATGAACAAAGCCCTCAGAGAAATAGCCAAAGAAATCGAGATGAACCAAGAGGAAACAAATTGAGCTCTCAGAGAAATGACCATGAATATTGAGGCAAACAAAGAAGAAATGAACAAAGCTTTCAAAGAAACGTCCACACAAATGAAGGCAAATGAAGAAGAAATAAACAAACTCTCATAGAAATACAGGCAATTATACCCAAAGAAGTAGAGGCACAATTAGTGATGCATAGAGAAGAAACTGAAAAAAAAAATTATTGAAAAGCAGGACTCCACATTCAAACAGATGAAGGAAATGGTGCAAGTCATGAAAACAGAATTAAAATAAAAAAAAGAAAATACAAATATAGAAAAACCAGGAGCTGTAGAACATAGAGAAAAGATCGGGAACTCCAAAGGTAAGCATCACCAACAGAATACAAGAGATGGAAGAAAGAATCTCAGGCACCGAAGATACACTTCCAGGAATTGACACGTCTCTCAAAGAAAAAATAAAATCAGAAAAGTTCCAAACACAAAACATCCAAGAACTCAAGGACACCATGAAAAGACAAAACCTAAGAATAATAAGAGTAGAAGAAAAAGAAGACATCAGGCTCAAAGGTCCGGAAAATATTTTCAAGAAAATTATAGAAGAAATCTTCCCCAACTTAAAGAAGGAGATGGCCATAAACATACAAGATGCCTACAGAACACCAAGTAGACTAGACCAGAAAAGAAATTCTTCACGTCACATCATAGTCAAAACACTGAACCTACAGAACAAAGAAAAAATTCTAAAAGCAGCATGGAAAAAAGGCCAAGTAACATATGAAGGTAGACCTATCAGAATCACACAAGATTTCTCAACAGAAACTATGAAACTATGAAGGCCAGAAGGGCCTGGACAGAAATCATACTGTCCTTAAGGGACCACAGATTCCAACTCAGACTACAATACCCAGCAAAACTTTCAATCAACATAGACAGAAATTCAGAATATTCCATGACAAAACCAAATTTAAACAATATCTACATAGTAACCCAGCTCTACAGAAGTTACTAGAAGGGAAACTCCAAACTAAAGAAAACAACTACATCTAAGGAAACAGAGGAAATAGATAACTACACACACATACACACACACAAAAGAATACAAGCAATGAAACTCAGTGACACCACCAACCCCATATCAAAAGTAAGCAACAATTGTTGGTCACTAGTATCTATCAACATCAACTGACTCAACTCCCCAATAAAAAGACACAGACTAACAGAATAGTTGTGGAAACAGGATCCAACCTTCTGTTGCATCCAAGAAACACACTAACCAAGCAAGTGAAAGACCTGTTTGAGAAAAACTTCAAGTCTCTGAAGAAAGAAATTGAATAAGACATCAGAAGATGGAAAGATCTCCCGTGATCATGGATTGGTAGGATTAACATTGTGAAAATGGCCATCCTGTCAAAAGTAATCAACAGATTCAATGCAATTCCCATCAAAATACCAACTCAATTTTTTACAGACCTTGAAAAGAAGATTCTCAGCTTCATACGGAGAAACAAAAAAACAGGAATCTCCAGAACAATCCTGTGCAACAACAGATCATGTGGAGGTATCTCCATCCCTGATCTCAATTTGTACTACAGAGCAATAGTAACAAAAACTGCATGGTATTGGCATAAAAACAGAAAGTAGGATCAAAGGAACTGCACAGAAGACCCAGAAATAAACGCATACACCTATGAATACTTGATTTTTGACAAAGAAGCCAAAACCATTCAATGGAAAAAAGACAGCATCTTCAACAAATGGTGCTGAACCAAATGGATGTCTACATGCAGAAAAATGACAATAGATCCATATTTATCACCCTGCACAAAACTAAAGTCCAAGTGGATCAAAGACCTCAACATAAAACCAGATACTCTAAATCTCTTAGAAGAAAAAGTGGGGAACAGCCTAGAACTCATTGGCACAGGAGACAACTTCATAAACACCAACAGCACAGGCTCTAAGAGCAACAATCAGTAAATGGGACCTCATGAAACAAAAAAGCTTCTGTAAAGCAAAGGACACCGTCATCAAAACAAAAAGACTGCCTACAGATGGGGAAGGAATATTCACTATCCCTTTATCTGACAAAGGGCTAATATCCAGTATATACAAAGAACTAAAGAAGCTGAAAATCAGCAAACCAATTAATCCAATTAAAAAATGGGGAACAGAGCAAAACAGAGAATTCTTGACAGAGGAATATCGAATGGCAGAGAAACACTTAAAGAAATGCTCAACCTCATTAGCCATCAGAGAAATGCAAATCAAAACGACCCTGAGATTTCACCTTACACCCATCAGAATGGCCAAGATGAAACACTCAAGTGACAACACATGATGCAGAGGTTGTGGAGAAAGGGGAACCCTCCTCCACTGCTGGTGGGAATGTAAACTGGTACAACCACTCTGGAAATCTATCTGGCGCTATCTCAGAAAATTAGGAATAGCGCTTCCTCAAGACCCAGCTATACCACTGCTAGGTATATACCCAAACTTTGCTCAAGTACACAAAAGGGATATTGTTCAACCATGTCTATAGCAGCTTTATTTGTAATACGCAGAACCTGGAAACAACCCAGATGTCCATCAATAGAGGATTGCGTACAGAAGTTGTGGTATTTTTATACAATGGAATACTACTCAGCAATCAAAGAGGAGGAAATCATGAAATTTGCAGGCAAATGGTGGGATCTAGAAAAGATCATTCTGAGTGAAATATCCCAGAAGGAGAAAGTCAAACATGGTATATACTCACTTATATAGACCTATAAGATATGATAAACAGAATGAATTCTATACACCTAAAAAAGATAATCAAGAGAGCGGACATGGGGTAAGATGATCAATCCTTGTTTAGAAAGACAGATGGGATGTGCATTGAATGTATGATAGGAGTCAACTGAGGGCATGGGAAAGACTCTAACTAGCAGTCTTTTCAAAGCAGATACAAAGACTCAAGACCAAACCTTCGGCAGAGTAGAGGGAATCATATGAAAAAAGGGGAGTTAGTATGATGGGAAAGGATAGGAGCTCCACAAGGACAAAATATATCTGGGCACAGGGTCTTTTCTGAGACTGATATTTAATGAAGGACCATGTATAGATATAACCTAGAACCTCTACTCAGATGTACCCTGTGTTAGCTCAGTAACCAAGTAGTTTCCCATAGTGAGGGAAAAAAGGACTATTTCTAACAGGAACTCAATGACTGGCTCTTTGACCTCCCCACCCACCAAGGGAGAAGCAGTCCTGTTAGGGCACAGAGGAGGGCTTTGCAGCCAGTCCTGAAGATACCTGTTAAAACATGATCAGATGAATGGGGAGGAGGTCCCCCTATCAGTGGACTTGGAAAGGGGCATGGTGAAGATGAGGGAGGGAGGCTGGGATTGGGAGGGAATGAGGTAGCAGGATACGGCTGGGATACAGGGTTAATAAAATGTAACTGATAAGAAAAAAATAAAATTAAAAAAAAAACTGAGTAATAGGAATAGAGAAAAAAGAAGATTCCTGTCTACAATGCCCAGAAAATATTTTCAAAAAATAATAGAAGAAAATCTCCCAACTTAAAAAGTAGGCTTATAAACATACAACAGACCTACAGAACACCTAATAAATTAAACCAGAAAAAAAAATCATCCTGCCACATAATATTCAAAACAGAACAAAGAAAAAATAGTAAAAGCAGCAAAGGAAAAAGGCCAAGTATCAAGTAACACATAATGGCAAACTATCAGAATCACACCTGACTACTCAACAGAAGCTATGAAAGCCAGAAGGGCCTGGATGGCTATAGTACAAACCCTAAGAGAACATAGATATCAGCCCAGGCTACTTTACACAGCAAAACTCTCAATCATCATAGATGGAGGAAACAAGATATACAACGACAAAAACAAATTTAAACAATACCTAGACACAAATACAGCATTACAGAAAACATTAGAAGGAAAAATACAGCCGAAGAAAAATAACAACATTAGGAAAACACAGGAAATAAATAACCTCAGTGCAGCAAAACTAAAAGTAGCTAAGCACACAAACCACAACCAGCAGCAAAATCAAAGGATCTAACAGCTACTGGTTATTAATCTCTCTAAACATCAATGAACTCACAAACTAAAAGAGAATGGATGTGCAAGCAAGACCCAAAAATCTGATGCATACTAGAAACACACTTAAGCCACAAAGATAGATATTACCTGAGAATAAAGGGATAGAAGATGGTTTTCCAAGCAAATGGACCCAAGAAGCAAGCTTCAGTTGTCATTCCAGTATCTAATAAAATAGATATTCAACCAAAATTAAACATAAGAGACGGGGAAAGTTACTTAATACTCATCAAAAAAAAATCGACCAAGAAGACATCACAATTCTGAACATTTATGCTCCAAATAGGAGAGCACCCACAATAGTAAAAGAAACATTAATAACACTGAAACCACACATAGATCCACACACATTAATAGTGGGAGACTTCAACACTCCACTCTCAACAAAGGACAGGTGAACAAACCGAAATTAAACAAAGAAACAATGACTCAAATAGATGCCATGAATCAAATGGACCTATCATCTACAGAGCTTTTCACCCTATCACAAAAAGAATTACCTCCTCAGCACCTCATGGAACCTTCTCCAAAATAGACCATATAATTGGGCACAAAGAAAACCTCAACAGATACAGGAAGATTGAAATAATCCCTTGTCTCCTATCAGACTACCATGAACTAAAGCTGGATCTCACCAACAACAGAAATAGCAAAAAGCCTACACACACATGGAAACTGAACAACTCGCTACTCAATGACAGCTGGGTCAGGGAAGAAACAAAGAAAGAAATAAAAGTCTTCCTGGAATGTAATGAAAATGAAGATATAACATACCCAAACTTATAGGATATGATGAAAACAGTACTAAGAGGAAAGGTCATAGCACTAAGTGCCTTCAAGAAGAAATTTGAAGCATCCCATACAAGCAACTTAATGGCTCACCTGAAAGTTCTAGGAACAAAGAAACAGACACACCCAAGAGGAGTAGACAGCTGATAATAATCAAACTCAACCAAGGAAATCAATAAACTACAAACAAAGAGAACAATTCAAACAATCAAGGAAACCAAGAGCTATTTCCTTGAGAAAATCAACAAGATAGACAAACCTTTATACAAACTAACAAAAGGGCAGAGAGACTATCCAAATCAACAAAATCTGAAATGAAAAGGGGACATATCAATGGACATGGAAGAAATCCAAACAATCACTAGGTCTTTCTTCAAAAGCCTATATCCCACAAAATGAAAAAAATCTCAATTAAATGGACAATTTTCTTGAGTGATTCCACTTACAAAAGATGAATCAAGTTCACATAAATAAACTAAATAATCATACATCCCCTAAGGAAATAGAACTTTTCATCAAAAGTCTCCCATGCAAAACAAAAGCCCAAGGCCAGATGGTTTCAGCACAGAATTTTACCAGACCTTTGAAGAAGAGCTAACACCGATACTCTTCAAAGTAATCCACAAAAGAGAATCAGAAAAAATGTTACCATCTCATTCTTTGAAGCCATAGTCACCTTGAAATGTAAACCTTAAAAAAACTAGAGAGAGAAAGAGAATTTTTGGCCAGTTTCTCTTGTGAACACTGATACAAAAAATACTCAACAAAATCCTTGCAGACTGAATCTAAGAACACATCAAAGATATCATCAATTATGACCAAGTAAGCTTCATCTCAGGCATGCAGGGATGATTCAATAAATGGAAATCCATCAATGTAATCTACCATATAAAAAACGAAAGAAAAAAAAAAACAACACATGATCATCTCCTTCAATACTGAAAAAGCTTTTGATAAATCTAACACCCATTTCTGTTTAAAGTCTGGAGAGATCAGGGATACAAGACACTTACCTAAACACAGTAAAGACAATATACAGCAAGCTTATAACAAATATAAAACTAAATGGAGAGAAACTTAAATCATTCCAACTGAAATCAGGGACAACAGAGAGCTGCCCTCTCTCTTCATATTTCTTCAACATAGTTCATGAAATCCTTGCTAGAGCAATAAGATAATTAAAAGAGATTACGGGGATTCAATACAGAAAGGAAGAAGTCAAAGTATCATTCTTTGCAGATGATATGAAAGTATACATGAGTGTCCCCAGAGATTCTACCAGGGAACTCCTACAGCTGATAAACACATTCAGCAAAGTGTTTGGATACAAAATTAAGTCAAAATAAAAGTACAGTAACCCTCCTGCATACATACGACAAATGGACTGAGAAAGAAATTAGGGAAGCAACGCCTTTCACAATAGCCACAAATAACAAAAAGTACCTTTGTGTAACTCCAACCAATCGAGTCAAAGACTTGTATGAAAAACACTTCAAGTCTTTAGGAAAGAAACAGAAGAAGTTATTAGAAGATGGAAAGATCTCCCATGCTCATGGCTTGGCATTATAAACAGCAAAAATGACCATCTTACCAAAAGCAATCTACACATTCAATGAAATTCCCTTCAAAATAACAACAGAATTCTTTACAAAACTTAAAAGGAAAATTCTCAACTTCATAAAGAATAGGAAAAAACAAACAAACAAACAAAAAACAAACAAAACAAACAAAAAACCAGTATAGCTAGAATAATCCTCTGCTCTGCAACAAAAGATCTTCTGGAGATATCTTCATCCCTGATTTCAAGCTGTCCTATAGAACAACAGCAATAAAACCTGCATAGTGCAGGCTTTGAAACAGACTGGTGAATCAATGGAATTGAATAGAGGATTCACAAATAAATCCACACAACTATGAACACCTGATTTTAGATGCCAAAATCATACAATGGAAAAAAAAAGATAGCATAATCAACAAATAGTGCTGGTCTAACAGGATATCTACATGTAAAAAAATGGAAATACATCCATTAACAGTATTAGAATTTTTGTTATTGAAAGTATACCCAGATGATTATCTTCAATGATTTAGAAAAGTGTAAAGTTTGACTTATCTGAATATTCAGCAAAATTGAGTTAAAAAACAAATATAAGACATTAAAAGCTCAAAAATATTTACAAATCCTACAAGCTAATGTACTTGTTTTATAGAATTTGAATAAGTTGGGATAATTTTAAATTTGAGAAAAAAACAAATGGAAAGTAGAACATCAAAAATAAAGCTCATAGACTTCCGAAAAATTTTATGAAGAAAGTTAAATTTAGTACATAATTAATAGGATAAAATACCTTAAGCTGGCTTAGAAATGCATCTGACTTAACTTTTTATATCTGTAGTTGGTTGTAAAAATAATTTTCTGTGAAGATATGTTTAATTCATACTGTGATTATTAATTTTAATATCACAAATTTTAAAATGTTTTAAAATTGTTGCACAGTTTATTATAGAAGAATATGTATAACTTATACAAAAAAATTCCTGGTAAATCTCACATAATTATAAGAGTATTTATTATCATTACTAGCTGCTACATAAAGATAATATAGTACAAATTTACCATTAAAATTGTCATGAGAAGCTGGCATACAAAAGGAAAGAATCATCTTTCAAATGTCGTAAGCAGACCATAATGGAAATTTTAGTAGCTTAGTGTTTACAACTGTGCAGATTAAAATCTCTGACAATATCAGGACAATTAGCCCCAATGTCTACACCTCCAACTCCCAAAATAATCATTTAGAAAGATCCTTTCTCTAAATAAACTGAATGCAGAACTTTCCATCCATTCATGGAAACAGAAAACAGTGATGTTTGGCATTGGCTAGTGATCACAGTAACATACAGTTCTGAGAACCCAAACCAGACTTTCTCTAAGTAACTCCATATACTCACATTTTATTCTAGAGTGTATAGGCTCGAGTATCTATTTTAACTAATATTTTATATGAAATAAATCAAGAAGAAATGGGATTTAATTTTGTTCTGTATTTATTTTATCTTACTTGTATTTCCTAAAGTTTTCCCTATTTGTTCCAGTTTTTGCTCTAGTCCTTTACTGTTGGCATGCAGTGATACCATGATATATTGTTAAAAATGTTAGGCTGAAAGAACAACTGGAATCTTTTGGTTTGGGAATAGATAGCTTTTCCTCAACATTTGTATCTGATTTGTTTTTGACAGTGTATCCCTTAGGTAACCCAAACTGGTCTCATACTTAGTGTATACTCCCAGCTACCTTTGCTCTTAGAATTCGGGTTGCCTTGGCCTCCAGAATGCCTGAGTTTATAAGCAGGTGCCACCATAATGAGCCAGGAATTTTTTGTGTGTAGCATTGTACTATGTAGTTTACATTTTCTCTGTCAATCAAATACAATTTTCTTTCTCTGTGCCACATTATAATGAACTTAAATATTTAATGGAATAAAGGGGTATTTAGAATAATGCATATTTAAGATTATTTCCTAATTCAAGTCAATTTTTTTAATTTTATCCTATAATACTTTCCCACCACTTTAAGATGATTATATTCTATTCAGTGAACAGGACATTTTACATCTCAAAATGAAGTCATATTTGCTCATTGCCACTCTAAATGTTATCATGGTTCATCACAGTACAACAAATGGATTTTAAGGAGATTTTCAAAAGGGAGACTCTACAGAGAATACAAAAAATTTGAAATGAGGACAATCAGAAGGACGCACTGTAAGAAACACTCTTCCTGTGTCTGGATTAGGAGATGTAAGAGGGCTACAAAACAAGACATATAAATGGTCACCATATACTGAAAAGGCAGGAAATCAGATTGTTTCTCTCCCCAGAAGGAACTGAAACTTGATGCCAGATTGATTTCAACTTATCAAAACTATTTGGATCTCGAGCACATAGAAAACAGTTTTTTAGCAATGACGATAATGTGTTATGACAACAATAAAGTCTAACACAAGCATGTTTTGTATGCTATGTAAGTGTATACGTATGTAAACATATGAAGCAAGTAGGGTCAAAATTGGATATCATCTTCAAATGCTTCTCTAATTTATTTTGTGAGACAGGGTCTCAGTCACCCATGGTATGAGTCAGTGTTCTCTAGAGAAAAAAAAAACTTATAGGATAAGTATATGTGTGTGTGTGTGTGTTTATTTGTGTATGTGTGTATATATGTATGTGTATAAAAGAGAGAGGGGGAGAGAAAGAGAGAGAGTAGTGGGAAATTAACCAGAGTGAAAAAGAGATCCCTTTGCAACTCAGAAAGCCAAGTCCCAGTTGCCAAAGAAGAAAATGGAAATGAAAAGGTCTGCACGGGCTTTTGGGATCTGCACGAGTGTGAACAGCTGTGAAGGCCCAGTTGGTGAAAAGAAGGAGCCTGGAGGCAAGGCAGTGTGGCAGGTGTATAACACAGACCCAGTTCCCGAAGATGAAAAGAGAAAGGAAAAGCTCTGGGCAGGCGTTTGGGATTTTCACCAGGTGTGTTAGCTTCAGCACTAATGAATATTGTCTTCATTTCTCCCCTTTGTATACATGGATGTTCACGAATAAACATTTGTGTGTATGTACATATGATTGGAAAGAGAGAGTCATTCATAGGCATAGCCATAGAGAGTTGATAGCATCTGTGTGAGTGTGCATGTGTGTGCAAGGGTGTGTGTATGTGTGTGTGTGTGTGAGAGAGAGAGAGAGAGAGAGAGAGACAGAGACAGAGACAGAGACAGAGAGAAAGAGAGTGTTTGGGACAGAGAGAGACAGAGAAAGACAGAGAGAACGCAGTAGGACAGAGTTGCCTGTGCATGGAGATGGAGCCACGCAAGCTCTACAAAGCCCTGAAGAAACTCGCCTCCGTGCCCAGCCTGTCGAAACGTCTGGCAGAGATAGGCTTCAGGCAGACCATCAAGATCTTGAGGAAACAGCAGCTGCTAGTGCCCTTCGCCAGGAACTTGGCGGCCAAATGGGGGGACAGTTCCCCGCTGGGTCCCAGGTCTGAGCGGGACCCACTCTCCCCTGACTCTGACTTGGTGCTGAGCGAGAAGGCAGAGCAAGGCAGAACATCTCCGGCAGAGGAGACCCAAGCATCCACGTCCAGAGGAGCCCAAGACAGGTGGGGAGAGGCCTTGCAGCTGAGCAGCAGCAGGCCAGGCCCGAGCAGGAAGCGAAGCACATGCCAGAGGCCAGAGGCAAGTGACGCTTGCGGTGAAAGCCTGGAGCCAGCAGCCAAGAAGATACGAAGGTGCAGACAGGAAGCTCTCCGCGGGTCCCAGGAGGATGGCCTCGCCTGCTCTTTGGGGGCTTGCCCCAACTCTGACTACGCCTGCTACCCCCTGGTTGTCCCGGAGCCCTCTTGGGGCCAGACTGACCGAGAAGTGCAGCTGGCGCCTGTCAGGGTGGATTCCAAGACGCCTGTCTACACAGGTGCCAGGAGACCTGTTCTCCAGCAGGAATGGCCAGAAGGGCTCCTTCTTTCCCAAGATCTCGTGGGCAGGTGGGAGGCTCACTGCCAAGCCACGGAGGCCATTGCAGCCCATGCAACTGATGCCACCGAACAACCTGATCTCCAAGGAATCTCCCAAACCAAGGACGCCTTCCAAGCCAACACAGCCCAAGCAGCCCAAGAAGTGGAACATGGGCACGCAGGGGACGAGACTGAGACCCACAGCCAGACTGAGACCAAGACACAGCAGCAGATGGAGGAGGCAGACCAGGAGCTGAGGCTGCAAGCCGTCACAGCCCGCATCTGGAGCAGACAGGTCAAGAAGCTGCAAGGGCGCCGACAAACCAAGATGGTCACCTTCTTCACCCAGGCCAGGAGCCCAGGCCAGCCAGAGGTGCCCGGACACCCGGCGCGGGGGCACTCATCTGAAGCACACCTCCTCCCGCAGGTCTCTGGCCACAGCCCGTCCCGGCGGGCTCTCTGCACCAAGACCCAGGCTAAGAAGAGACCCGCCCCCCTCATGGCCAAGGCTCTCCGGGATTATCACAACCGGTTCTCTCACAGCTGAACCCCAGAAGGACACTCTCTGCTCAGGCATGTCTTGGGACGCCCCAGCATCACTGGACACACCCACTCTTCCCTCACGGAAAACCTAGGCTTTACAGAGCTTGCACCTGGGATCCCGCTTGGAGCTCTGGAGACACTCTCTGGAGGCCTCTCGGCCTGATCTCCACACCCTTTGGGCGGGTTCCACCCACCCGTGAGAGCCTAGGCTGCAGCCATCTTCCCAGAGCAAGCACTCCGTCCTGCATCGGCCCACCAGACATCCACTACCCAACGACTCTGGCGAAGGCTCAAGGTCTAGGCTTCAGAAAGAAAGACCAGCACCCACACCTCAACTCACACCTACACTTTCACCTCCCCAACGGACTCACTGCCAGACACGCCCACCCACTGATGCACACCTGCGTGATTTGGAAGGGAAGGATGGATTTCCTGGAATTCTCACCCCCTCTTCAGGAGGGCTGTGCGGAAGCAATCATTGACCTCACTTCCCATTGCGACTTCTCCAGTGCTTGGCCAGATCTTCTTTCCAGAGTTAGTTTTCCACGCCTTAGGGCTTCGCCCACGCCAAGGTACACAACTGCCCGAGGGAGAACTGCTTAGGATAAGTGTCAGGTGTGTTAGCTTCAGCACTAATGATTATTGTGTGCATTTCTCTCGTTTGTATACATAGATGTTCACGAATAAACATTTGTGTGTATATACATATGATTGGAAAGAGAGAGTCATTCATAGGCATAGCCATAGAGAGTTGATAGCCACTGTGTGAGTGTGCATGTTTGTGCAAGGGTGTGTGTATGTGTGTGTGTGTGTGTGTGTGTGTGAGTGTGTGTGTGTGTTTGAGACAAGCAGAGAGAGAGAGAGACAGAGACAGAGGCAGAGACAGAGAGAGCGCAGTGGGAAATAAACCAGAGCGAAAAAGGGATCCTTTGGCAACCCAGAAAGCTAAGACCCAGTTGCCCAGGATCAGAAGAGAAATGGAAATCTGTGGGCCGGATTTTGGGATCTGTACCAGTGTGAACACCTGTGAAAGCCTAGTTGGTGGAAAGATGGGCCCAGGCCGTCAAGGCGGTGTGGCAGGTGTGCAAGACAGGATTTCCAGGCTCCCAGCAGAAATCCGCTTTCCCCGACAGGCTCAACTTGCTGGGGTGAAAAGGATGTGTCTCCCACCCACCCTCCATGCACTCTGTGAAATTGCAACCCAGAGCAGATTCTCGGTTTATTTATTTATTTATTTATTTATTTGTTTGTTTGTTTATTTGTTTATTTACTTATTGATTGATTGATTGATTGACTTGATTTTACTTCCCTCTGCTTTTGTGTGAGCATGTGCAGTCTCTGGCAGGCTCCCGAAGCTGGCGTCCTACAGTGGGGAGCAGACTATCCCGAGAGCACCAGCAAAGACCTTGAGGAAGCCCCCATTTGCCAGAGCTCGCCTGGAAGCAAGGCAGGGCTGTGAACCCCCGGGATTTGGCCAGAGTGGGCTCTGGCGTCAGAGATCATGTTTCCTGAGCTGTGGACGGGGCGTGGCACAGGGAAGCAGAAGTCAGAAGGGGCGGGCCCAGAACCAGGAGCCTCGGCCACTGACTGGGCAGATTTGAGCCAAAGCGTGGTCCAGCCCCTGTATATATATCTAGGGTAGGGATGCGCCCCTCCACAGTGAGGCAAAGAGAGGCAGCAGGCTGGAAGACTCCCAGCAGCCTAGCCCAGAATCTGCTGCAGAGACACAGGTAGCCACCACCAGAGGAAGAGGAAAAGAGTAGTCCGACGTACTGTCTGCCCGGTGGGGCTCAGTCCTGTTCTCAGCCGTGGATATGGAGGCTGCCTCTTCCCAGGCAGCCCTGCAGAATCTGTGTGATCGCCTGTGCACGGAGACAGAGCCACGCAAGCTCTACAAGTCCCTGAAGAAACTCGCCTCCGTGCCCAGCCTGTCTGAACGTCTGGCAGAGATAGGCTTCAGGCAGACCATCAAGATCTTGAGGAAACAGCAGCTGCTAGTGCCCATCGCCAGGGACTTGGCGGCCAAATAGGGGGACAGTTCCCCGCTGGGTCCCAGGTCTGAGCGGGACCCACTCTCCCCTGACTCTGCCTTGGTGCTGAGCGAGAAGGCAGAGCAAGGAAGAACATCTCCGGCCGAGGAGACCCCAGCATCCACGTCCAGAGGAGCCCAAGACAAGCTGGCAGAGGCCTTGCAGCTGAGCAGCAGCAGGCCAGGCCCAAGCAGGAAGCGAAGCATATGCCAGAGGCCAGAGGCAAGTGACGCTTGCGGTGAAAGCCTGGAGCCAGCAGCCAAGAAGATACGAAGGTGCAGACAGGACGCCCTCCGCGGGTCCCAGGAGGATGGCCGCGCCTGCTGTTTGGGGGCTTGCCCCAACTCTGACTACGCCCGCTACCCCCTGGTTGTCCCGGAGCCCTCTTGGGGCCAGACTGACCGAGAAGTGCAGCTGGCGCCTGTCAGGGTGGATTCCAAGACGCCTGTCTACACAGGTGCCAGGAGACCCGTTCTCCAGCAGGAATGGCCAGAAGGGCTCCTTCTTTCCCAAGATCTCGTGGGCACGTGGGAGGCTCACTGCCAAGCCACGGAGGCCATTGCAGCCCATGCAGCTGATGCCACCGAACAACCTGATCTCCAAGGAATCTCCCAAGCCAAGGACGGCTTCCAAGCCAACACAGCCCAAGCAGCCCAAGAAGTGGAACATGGGCACGCAGGGGACGAGATTGAGACCCACTGCCAGACTGAGACCAAGACACAGCAGCAGATAGAGGAGGCAGACCAGGAGTTGAGGCTGCAAGCCGTCACAGCCCGCATCCTTAGCAGACAGGCCAAGAAGCTGCAAGGGCGCCGACAAACCAAGATGGTCACCTTCTTCACCCAGGCCAGGAGACCAGGCCAGCCAGAGGTGCCCGGACCCCCGGCGCGGGGGCCCTCCTCCGAAGCGCACCTCCTCCCGCAGGCCTCTGGCCACGGCCCGTCCCGGCGGGCTCTCTGCACTAAGACCCAGGCTAAGAAGAGACCCCCCCCTCATGGCCAAGGCTCTCCGGGATTATCACAACCGGTTCTCTCACAGGTGAACCCCAGAAGGACACTCTCTGCTCAGGCATGTCTTGGGACGCCCCGGCGGCACTGGACACACCCACTCTTCCCTCACTGAAAACCCAGGCTTTTTACAGCTTGCACCTGGGATTCTGCTTGGAGCTCTGAAAACACTCTCTGGAGGCCTCTCGGCCTGATCTCCGCACCCTTTTTGCGGGTTCCACCCACCCGTGAGAGCCTAGGCTGCAGCCATCTTCCCAGAGCAAGCACTCCGTCCTGCATCGGCCCACCAGACACCCACTACCCAACGACTCTGGCGAAGGCTCAAGGTCTAGGCTTCAGGAAGAAAGACCAGCACTCACACCTCAACTTACACCTACATCTTCACCTCCCCAACAGACTCACTGCCAGACACGCCCACCCATGCCACTTCCTGATGCACACCTGCATGATTTGGAATGGGAAGGATGGATTTCCTGGAATTCTCACCCCCTCTTCTGGAGGGCTGTGTCCTTCTCTCTGCCTGCCAATCTGGATAAAGAACCTTCAGCTACTCTCCAACATCATATCTGCCTGAGTGTTCCCATATCTCCCACTATGATAATGGACTAAACCTCTGAACTGTAACCAAGTTCCCGTTAAATGCTTTTCAAAAATAAGTGTTTCTGAGTCATAGCATCTCTTCATAGCAGGAGAACATTTGACTAAGAGCACATTTCTAAAGTTCTTTTAATTTCAGTTTTAATTATTTTTATAAATACATATTGATTACTTTCCTTTCACTTCTTCCAGATCTTCCCCACCAACTTTACATTCTCTTGCCTCCCCAAAAGCCCCACCAAACCCCAAAAATTAAAAAAAAAATAAAGTACAAAACCACAAAAAAAGAGAAACAAATCCAACAATCAAAACAACAATGAAACAATAAATGTCAAAACTGAACAAAAATTTCTTTGTTAAAGATGGGACCCTGGGGTGCACTTCCTCCTCTCAGTTGAGATCCTTCTCTGGCTTGAAAATATGCAGATCTTGTGCATGTGTGAGAACTTGAGAAGTTGTTTTTGAGTCAGGTTTGAATTGCAGAACCAATAACCTGATTTGAGAAGGATGATCCCAAACAATTTGTCAATGGTTTCATTCTGGATGCTGCCTTAATGAGAAAATTAATGTTCTTTGGATAATGACAAAGAAAGATGGCACCTACTGAATGCTTTCACTTATACTTGCAATTGATGTCCAACTAATACATTGCTTAGTGTCAACATAGAGACTTGCAAAATAAGGAAAAATGCAAAACATACCTACTCCAGAAGTTTATACATCCCTAATAACTGATATTGAAAATAGTATAGGACCAAAATGTTAGGTATATAATTCAGTGAATGATTTTTTAAATGATCAATAAATGCAAAAAATGGGTATTGGTAGTTGCATGTATTAACTAATAAACTATAGGCTAATAAAGAACAATTGATTAAGTGATGAAGTTTCTGAACGAGAGAGAAACTCAAATCTTGGCAATGAAAATGTCAATAGACCATATGTAAAATTCAATAGAAATTTTACTCATATTCTAAATGTAATGAAAACAACAGTGTCAGGACTTGGAAAGCAATTGAAATGTCTCATGGTAAGGATTGCTTCTAAGAAGGCCCTTGCCAATATGAGGAAGGACAGCATCATTGACTGCTCCCGTTGTGAGCAATGTGGGGGGAAATGGTGGACAAGTCTAGATACTATTTCAATGGAACCCACTTGGATACTGAACTGCCATGGGCTACATCTGTGCAGGGGCCTTAGGTTATCTCCATGCATAGTCCTTGGGTGGAATAGCAGTTTCAGGAAAGACCCCTGTGCTCATATTTTTTTTTTTATTTTGTTTCTCTACTTATGGAGTTCCGATTGGCCTGCTCTTTAATTACTTCCCCCTGAGGGTGAAGCAGCATTACCAGGCCACAGAAGAAGACAAGGCAGCCACTCCTGATGAGACCTAATTGACTAGGATCAGAAGGAAGGAAAAGAAGTCCTCCCCTCTCAGTGGACTTGGGGAGGGGCATGCAATCAGAGGGTGGAGGAAGGGATGGATTGGGAAGGGAGGAGAGAGGGAACCACCAGGTTATACAAAGTGAGTAAAGTCTAATTAATAAAGAAAAACAAATTAAAAAAGAAAAAAAAATTATGTTTTTTTGCAGTGTCCTCTAGTGGTGAATAGGGCTTCCTTTACTATGATCACAAGACACTTGTTTTATGAAGTTAAAGTTCAGGTAAAGGAACTGTCCACAGTCATTCCTCTCCAAGAACTTGATTTACAGGAAATATCACCCTGCATTTCACTTGGATCAGGAGGCTTCAGGACTTTTGACAGGATGGGGGATGAGCTGCTCTTTTGAGACACTTCATCGATTGACAATATATAACTGTACCATACCAAATATCCTGTCCATGCCATGCTTTTAAAATTCTCTATTTTGCTGCATTATTTAGGTAGTCATTAGAGAAAAATATTTAGTTAATGTCAAGTGGGTTGGTGTTTAATATTTGTTCAGTAAGTAAACAAACCGATTCCTAATGTAAATTTGTGTATATTGTACAAAGTTTATAGCTCTTACAATTTTATAAATAATAAAATCGCTGAATTTAGATTGTAAACTTACTAGTTTGAGTTAATATTCGAAGTTTGCTTAGCATTAAGAACACAGACTTCTAGAACTCAGAAGGCTGAAGCAGGTGAAACTTAGGTTTAAGTCCAGTCCAAGATACAAAACAGATTCTACTTCAACTTTTACAAAAGCAAAGCGATCAAAAGAGAGAAGAAACAAGTTTGACAACAAAGAAAAAAGTATTCAAAATAGTCTTACATACTAGACAAGCTCATGTTCATTGTACAGTGATTATAGTTATATGAAAATTTTAGGTATGTGAAAACAGTCAGTGAAGATTGACTTTCAAGCAACCTTTGACCTGATAAAGTTTTTATTATTATTATTACTTATATTTTATTATTTTTACAATTTGTTCACTTTCCATCATGATTGTAACCCCCTCCTTCATCTCCTCCCTGTCGCACCCTCCCTTCCTCTTCCCCCCATCCTCTTCCCCCAGTGCACTGAAAAGGGGGAGTCCTTCTCCCCTACTCTCTAACCCTAGCTTATCAAGTCTCATCAGGATGGCCTGGGTTCTCTTCCTTTGTGGCCTAGTAAGGCCATCCTCTTAGTCGGAAGTGATCAAAGAGCAGGCAACTGAGTTCATGTCAGAAACTGCCCCTGCTCCCTTTATTAGGAATCTGACTTGGATTCTGAACTGCTTATGGACTACATCTGAGCATGAGCTATAAGTTCTTTCCATGCTAGTCCTTGATTGGTGCATCAGTCTCTGCAGTCCTCCTGCAAAGAGCAATGATTTTAATGAAAATTCAAAAAGATGGATGAAATAAATACACCAATTCAAGACTCAGGTGAGAAATTCAGCAACTTAAACAACACATTCTGCAAAGGAAAAAACTGAAGATAATCAAATTAAAAGATTAGAACTTAAAAGTTCCACAAAACATATAATATCAGTGTAAAATATCTCCAGCAGTAAACACTATAAGAAAGAATGTTGAAGATAAAGCTGAAGAATTATTGGCTTTACAGAGCACTAGTGAAAATATTAAGCAATAATGACCTTAACTTTCAAGAATTCTGGGGAAAAAACTGAATACTAAATATATGATGAATAATACAGAACAAGGGATGCAGAGAGGGCTCAGCAATTCAAAGTACATGCTGCTCATGCAGTGGACTGAAATTTTGTTTCTTGTGCGCATATGGGGGCTCACAACTTTTTGTAGTAACTCTTGTTTCAGGGGATTTCATGTCCTTTTCTTCCTCCAGGTTCTATCTGATAGGCACTGAAGCACATCTAAAATTCTCAAGCATACCTCTACACCAACTTTTCCAATTTCTTATGGATTAAACTCACAGAAAAACTCTTCACCTTCATTAAAATTATAAGTTGTAGTTCATCAATCTCTTCCTTTCCTTCCTTCTTTCCTTCCTTTTTCCTTTCTTTCCTCCTGTCTCCCTTTCTTCTGCTCTCCCTCTCTTCCTCTATCACTCTGTCCCTGACTCTCACTCACACACTCTCCTGCACTTTTTGTTTATCTCTCTCCTCTCTCTCTCTCTTTCTTCTCTTCCTCTATCACTCTGTCCCTGACTCTCACTCACACACTCTCCTGCAATTTTGTTTATCTCTCTCCTCTCTCTCTCTCTCTTTCTTCCTTCCTTTCTTTTTTCTTTCCTGACAACTTTTTTTTCCTAACAGCTTATCTTAGAGAATTCATGAATCAGTGCTCCATTCTAAAAACTTTGTGTTTTATTGCCACAGGACTTGTAAATTCTGTAAAGAAAAAAAGTCTATGTGTAGAGAGCTTTTTGGAATAGCACAGAATATGCAGCTTTGGGTAGAGATCAAGAAGTAAAATTCATAATGAAAAAAAATAAAATGTCAATGTGATCTGCTTTCTATATGGTCCTAACTGCATATTCATTGATGAAAATTATATAAGCGCTATCAAAATGTAAAATAATAATTGTAAAATAATGATTGTAATAAAAATGTAAAATAATAAATGTAAGATAATGATTGTAAATCAGTAATTCACTGAGGAAGAGAAAAAAAGGAAATCAAATGGAAAAGAGGAGATACAGGTATAAGCATTATTACAAGCTTATACTTTCATATGTGTAACTTGAAATAGTATGGTAAAGCAGGCCACAAATGAGACATATAGGAAAAGTACATTAAAATTTCAGAAGAATTTAACACAAAAAAAACTTATTTTAGGTTATTATAGATTTAGTATCCAGTAGATGGAAAAGCTATTTATACTAATTACTTTTTTGGGGGGGTTAGTTTGACAAGTCAGAATTACTGTGAAAAGGAAACCCAGAAGTCTTTCAGATGTCTTCTTAATTAATCTTTGGCACATCAGTACTAGGTCTGGGCAGGTGTGCTGAGCTGTAGTAGTGGGCTGAGCAAATCATGAGGAGGAAGGAAGTAAGTAGCATTCCTCCATGGCTTCAGTGTCAGCTCCTACCCGGAAGTTCTTGCCTGCTTGAGTTCTTGTCCTGAGTTCTGTCCATAAAGGACTGTTACCTGTTTACTGTAAGATGATATAAATCCTTTCTTCACCAAGTTGCTTTTGGTCTTAGTGTTTATCATAGTGATGGAAACCCTAACTGAAGAACACTTTTAAGTGTATTGAAAGAGGAAGGATGGAGATATAGATAATATATATTAGAATGTATCAGAGAGGCAAAGAAAAAAGCATATACAGAGACAATGTGGTAAAAAGATATTGGGAAAGGAAGGAAGGAAGGAAGGAAGGAAGGAAGGAAGGAAGGAAGGAAAAGGGTAATGGAGGAAGATTTTAAGATATTATAGGGAATGATATGCTTTCTGCAAAGTGTGGAGTATCACTGATAAAAAAAAAGTTCATTTCACAAGGGTTTACCTTTATTCAGTAGCAGTTAGGCACATAAAAAACTATAATTAAGTATTAAAATTAAATGTATCGACCTGTACATATGTGATTTTGCACTGGGCAACATACACATTTTTATGGAAGTATATTGTGTTATTAAAATTCCTCCATAATGGTACTTTTCTAAGTCACTAGATGTCAGCATCCAATAATTCTTCAGAAGAACTTACATTGTCTTTTTATTTTCCTCTGTAACAGTGTTTCTGTTCGGCCATTTTCATGTAAGACACAGGAACTAAAAATTGTATGGTGATAATAGTCTCAGACACCCGAGACAATCTTTTTTTTTTTTCAATGCAGTTTATTCAGGAACATTGAACAATCCTCGGACCCCGGGGAAAGCCAGCCCACAGCTTAAATAGCCTCTGGGTAGCCAACCCAGGCGTGCCACGGGGGCAATGCAGATAGGTCCACATACATGGAAGCAAGCCAGATCCTCGGCCTTAGCCAAATGTGGAGTTGTTCGTGACAGAGAGCACTCACCATCGGGAAGGTGGAAGGCGGAAACCAGCTCCATCTTTAAGGCATAGCATTCCGCAGCTCTCTACAGTTCCCCCTTTTTGTTTTAGACGCATCAGGCAAGAGTAGAGGTCTGATCTCTGATATTAGAAATAAATTGGGACTTTGTACAGATGTTCATTTAGGTGTCATCCACCCAAAGAGCATCAGACCCGTCCGATACCTTTTTCTCAGAGGCGGGACCTGGGGCATCAACCCGCATGCAATGAGACATGCTCTTCTCTGGGTCGAAAGCAGCTGACCCTGAGTGCAGTGCTTAGCCTCGCATCCTGAGCGTATCATTTTAGCTTTTTATGGTATCCAACCAAGCTTGGGGAGAATGTCCTGCTTCCGAGACAATCTTTTGATGTAACTGATTTTCTGATCATGAGTTTAACATTATGTTAGGCAGAGATATCAATAACAATGTCAGTCTGACCCCACAAACACACACCCACACACACACACACACACATACACCCCACAACAGGTTATGTATGTGTATGCATGCAAATAAATATAATTCAAATTTCCATGACAGCAGAAAACTGCCTAAATCATGTTTTCCACTTAAATCTCTCAGCAAATGTTTCTGTATTTTATGACTTATTTCATATACTGTTTCATGAATAAAAATGAAGAGTGAACTTACCTTGCCACTTTTACTATATTGCAAATTTAATTCTTTCTACTTTTCCTGTGGCTATACTTAGATACTGGTCTGCTTCAGGATATCTATTAGTTCTTGTTCCCTAGAGAAATACCTTATGCATTGTATATGAAAGGTAAATTCATATCTTTGTTAATTGTATGGACTTGTTCATAATAAAAAAATAATTTTTGCATCAAATTTTTTCACTTAGGCTAAGTGTTGAGTTCTTGAGGAGCAATGGAGAATACCTACTATGTATATATTAAATATATTTATAATTCACAATATAATATGTATAATTAAATTTCCTTAGACAATAATTATTTAGGATACTTGAATAACAATTTTAAAATGTATATTTCCTTTCCTCTAATATCTTTACCAAGTACCCAGAGCCAAAGGGGATGAATGAAGGTAAGGAGTAATTCTATCTTTATCCTAACTAAGACACAAAAGAGATCTTCTGAACACTTTGCCTACAGTTGGCAGTGGGAGGGTTTACAGTCTCTGTATTGTGCAGGGTACAGAGAAAACTGGCTACTGTGGACACAAATGTCTTAAACGTTAGTTAGTCGATAATTTACTCTTTTGAACTGGCTGAAGTTTAGATTCATTTGTCTTTCAGGAATTTTGTGTGTTTTCTCTATCTCAGTTTTAAATACAGTCCTTTCTCTGGAAAAAGGTAGTTACAGACTGACTGTAAAATCTATCCCTTTAACAAAAATCATTTTATGCCATCTTTCTGTGAGGTGTTTTGCCAGGTTCTGTGGTGTACACAAAGATGTATTCAAAGGAATTCCTGTTCTAAGAGATTGAAATGGATCCTGCAAGTAAATCACAGTATCATATAGTCTTATATTCTATTAGTACTCCATACCCAGAAAGCACAGCTAGTTAAAAGACATTGAATCGCCTTCAAATAACAAAATCTCACTGGTACATTTTTACATAAAGAGAAATCAAATCATACCGACAAGATTTCTGTTTTAGTTAAAGTACTTAAAATTCTTAGACTTAATGATTTGCTAAAGGCTATTGAAGAGACTGTGATTACATAACTAGTTTCAATAGCATCCTGGTAATATTCTGTACTAAGTCCTATAAAATCTTGATTGAAACCAATTGGTCAAACAACAGTAAAACACAAAATATGAATTAATGAGTATGTTTTCAATCAATATCACTGTTAGCATGTTAACAATGTGAGTTGGCTGCTGGGAATTTAATGTTTAGTGGAAGAGGCTTCATTTCAGCTTATCTCAGAAAATATGTAGGGTTTTCTTCTGCTTACACTTAACATTAATAGAATGATGGTGAAGTTAACACTTTTTTCATTAATGTGTACCTGAATTTCTTTTCTCTCTCTTGGTGGTAAAATGAATGCTGAGAAACAGGTCTGTCACTCAGGCAGCATGAACAGATGGAATAAAATATTTTTATGTACAGACAGCTCTGAGGATCTACTCAAAGAACATATTCAAAGGACAATTCAAACTCAATTTGCCTTAACATTATATTATGCCTTTATGGAAATGCCTCTTTCTTTACCTGAATCTTTTGTTGCACTACTCCATAACCTATTACATTAATTAGCTACTTGGTTTATCATAAGAAAAACTATCAAGGAGTTCTATGTCTTGCACATAATTTAAAGTACAATTTGGTAATGAAGTTTATTCTTCAAAAATTTTGAGATTATAATATACTTAAAATGTTTCTCTTTTCTTTCCTCCCTCTAAACCCTCCAATATACTCCTCCCCGAGGTCCAAATTAATTGCCTTGTTTTTCAATAATGGTTATTGCACAGACACACATACACACCTACCTATATACTTGGAAAGCACAAACACACACACACACACACACATACACACACATATATATAATGGAACACACATACATATATATTCTTTAATTTAACTTGTTCAGTACACATACAGTTACTTGTATGTATTTTTTGCAGGTCTGGCATGGGACAACCAATTGCCATACTCTTCTCTGTGGAAAAAATCACCTCTCCTGCTCCAGCTTTTTTCAGTTGCCCATATTTCTATGTAGGGTTGAAGCCTTCTAGACTTTTCTCTATCCATGGTGGCCTGTCCCTTGGTGTTATCCAATTTCATCTCACATTTGGGCAGTCATGTTGATGAGAAATGATGGCTGTAGTCCCCAGTTTTATAAGGAAAAACAATTATAGAAAGCTCCCTGATCCTCTGGTTCTTACAGTCTTACAGTGTCCTCTTCTACAATGTTCCCTGAACCTTAAGTGCTGGATTGTTCTGTATAGGTATTCATTGGGACTGGGCTCCATACGCTGCATTTTGATAGATCATGTTTTTCTGTAGTAGTCTGAATCTGCTCAAAGAAACATTTTCTAAATGAGAAGTGAATACTACACTGATTTCTGATAATAAGGACAAATATTTATAGTTTGCGCTATTGGTAAATTAATGACTGTAGATATTTTCCCAAAACCCACAACTTCACTAGAACTGGGAAGTGAGCTAGGTTTTTAATATGAGGCATGGTATCCTTCTCGTTGAGTGGGTTTTTAAGTCCAATTAGAAAGCTGTTGCTCACTGCCAAGGTATGAGTGCTATATTCCAGCCTTATGTTTACCTTGCCATGTTCATCGTTTGTATGGTTCATAGGCATCAAAGCTATGAAGGAATGTTAGTTGCTTCCCTCATTTGGAAGATGGCATGGTGTCTTCTGGAAAGCTAATTCTCACAAAGGAAAATTTATTCAGGGCCAGATAATAGGTCTCTGGGTCCTATTTCTAAAGTAAGTGGTATCTTCAGGATGAAAGACTTATCTTTCACTTCTTAGCAGATGGCTAAGGGCAATAGTAGTAATCTGTTTTTGTTGTTGTTGTTGTTGTTTTTTAACTTCCCTGGCCAACAACAAAGAAGAGTGTTTCTTATGTCTGATTTTTTGTTGTTGTTGTTGTTAGGTGGCCTTTGAATCAAAGAGGGAACATCATGAGTACAGATGAAAAAAGTTGAACTTTTTTTTACTCTTTGCATATTTCATAGCATGATATTAAACAGGAGCTCCAAAAGGAGAGCAACACAAGCAAAAAACCTGGACACAGGGGTCTTTTCTGAGACTGATACTCCAACCAAAGACCATTCATGATATAACATAGAACCCCTGCTCAGATGTAGCCTATGGCAGCTCAGTATCCAAATGGGTTCCCAGGGACTATCTCTGACATGAACTCAGTGGCTGGCCCCTTGATCACCTCCCCCTGAGGTGGGAGCAGCCTTACCAGACCACAGAGTAAGACAATGCAACCAGGCCTGATGAGACCTGGTAAGCTAGGATCAGATGCAAGAAGAGGAGGACCTCCCCTATCAGTGGAATTTGAAAGGGGCACAGGAGGAGATGAGAGAGGGGAGGTGGGACTTGGAGGGAATGAGGGGAGAGGGCTACCTCTGGGATACAAAGTGAATGAACTGTAATTAAATTTTTTTGAGCTATTAAAGGAGAAATGGGTATGTCATCAACATAGGACCATAGAGCCAGGATTTATGCAGATACAATATAAATCACATGCTTTATTCTTTATTATATAAATTTGTGTAATGTAGAAAAAGAATAAAAAATGTCTCTAAAAATATTCTGGATAAGGCTTATTGTTAGTAATGTAAATTTGTGTGTATGTGAGTGTGTGTGCATGTGTGTGTGTGCACTTCTTTGTCTATGTAGTGATTATGTCAAAACATAGAAACAAAATGCTAATTAATCAAATAAAAAAACAAGACATTGAAATGGTGATCAACTGTTATTTTGAAGATAAGTAAATAATCAAGTTTCTCAGACAGAATTGCCAAGTGTATTGAGCAAGTACTTATCGATTATTCTTTTACATACAAACTCTTACACATTTGAAAGAAGCAGTATTTATCTTAAGAGAAACAATATAGTTAATAAAAATAAATTTAATGTTTATAGATAATGAAATAAAAAACCCTTTACCCTATGGAAATAGTAACATTTTTTTTATTAATTACAGTTTATTCACTTTGTATCCCCCCATAAGCCCCTCTCTCCTCCGCTCCCAGGGTTTTGAATATGTATTTCAATCCTTCAAGGACATTCAAGCCTTGGTCATTATTTGGTTACTCTTATCTCTATTTTTCCATTTGGGATGGATTAAAGGGCATCATGTTTGCAAGGCTAGTGTTCTCTGTCCTTGAACTAGAGACTTCTTAAATTTTTTTTGTTGTTGTTGTGAGACAGAATCTTACTAATTTGTCCATGTTGGCCTTGAGCTCACTGTGTAGCCTAGCTGAGTCTTGAGTTTATGGTCCTGATGGAACATCCTGAGTAGCTTAGATTACAGGTCTGTGCCTCCAAATCTGGCTAGATCATGAGTCTTATTTCTTCCTATGCTTGCCAAGTTTTTCTGATCCAAGGATTTTTTTTTTTTTAGTGGAATCTGTTTAAGTAGCCCTGGATGTCTTGGAACTGGATATGTAGATCTGGTTGGTCTTGATCACAAAGATCCATCTGTCTCTGCCTCCAGAGTGGTGGGATTAAAGTTATGTGCAACTGCACCTCTTCGGGGATTATTTTTGATGTTTGTTTCAAATACACAACTTTCAGTTTTTCTTTTTTTTTTTTTTTTTGGCTGTCTATAAAAATAAAAAAATTTTTTTTTCATGGATTCAAATTTATGCCTAAAATGAATTGGATTCAATATCTTATTCTCAGTTTTCAGACAAAAGTTAGAAACTACTTAAATAGTGATAGGATTGTCAGAGAAATCCGGTGAAATCTCTTGGAATTTTCTTCTTATCCATGTTGAATATAATTGGCAGGAGCCTATTCTTCTTCTGTGGACCCACTTGTTTTCAAACCAACACTTTTGGAAAGTTACTTTCCACTATCTTTTTTAGGATACCATGAAGCCAGTCTTCATATTTCCTTGAAAACATGTCACTTCCCCAACATGTCATAAGCATGAAAATTTTACACTGCAGAAGAAGAAACAAGGCAAATTTAGGCAGGACATTGCTACTCTTTGAGAATAAAAATGGATTCTACATACTAAATACTAAAACATTAAGGACATGCTATTTAAATATTGTGGGAAAAGTACCATAAATTATCTGAGCTAATAATTATGAGGTTAAACTATGGAGGTAATTGAACGGCGGCAGAGTAAAGACACCTTCATTGCAACTTTACACAGGAAACAGTTTCTGGAATGGCACTCAAGCCATTGGGTAGTAATGAACATAGCTCCCAAAGAAATACAGGCAAATAGAACCAAACAAGTAGAGGCACAATTAGCGGAATATAGAGAGGAAACAAACAAAAAAATAGAAGCCATCATTGAAAAGCAGGACCCTTGGGGTTGGGAGAGCTTCCCAGGATGGGCACATATCATTGGCTTGGTCTGGGATGTTGCCAATTTATATCGGGAAGAATTCCAGGTGCCCAGGCTACTTGATTACTCCAAGAATAGCAGAGATAGGGGGTCAAGACTACAAGTGCCAATGTATGCTGGCACAGAACAGGGAAGTAGCAATGCTTCCACCTACCCATATCAAGAATGAGATGTCCAAGGTATGAATGTCTCCACCTCACTCTAGCTCCATGCAACAATCCGTGGTGGCAATGTATGCATGCCTCACAACAAATTCTTCATTACCATTACAGCTACCATCTGTCTTTACCCTTTCCTTTTTCCCCACTTATAAAATTTTTTAAAATTGTTTATTAATTACATTTTATTCCTCCCCAAGTCCACTGATAGGGGAGGTCTTCTTTTCCTTCCTTTTGATCCTAGTCAATTAGGTCTCATCAGGAGTGGCTGCATTGTCTTCTTGTGTGGCTTGGTAATGCTGTGTCCCCCTCAGGGGAGTTAATTAAAGGGCAGAAAAATCAGTTCATGTCAAAGACAGTCCCTTTTCCTATTACAATAGAACCCACTTGAATACTGAACTGCCATGGGCTACATATATACAGGGATCATAGGTTATCTCCATACATAGGCCTTGGTTGGAGTATCACTCTCAGAAAAGACCCTTGTGCTCAGGTTTTTTTTTTTTTTTTTGGTTCTGTTGCTCTCCTTGTGGAGTTCCTGTCCTCTCCAGATCTTACTGTTTCCCATTTCTTTCCTAAGATTCCCTGCACTCTGCCCAAAGGTTTCCCATAAGTCTCAGCATCTAAATTGATAGTCTGCAGGGCAGAGACTTTAAGAGGTCCTCTGTGTCAGGCTCTTTCTTGACACAATTCAAAGTAGCCAAGCAATTATTACCTTGCAGTTCTCTTGCCCCAGAATTCTTGCCTGAGAAATGTCCTAAAAAATTAGTGTAAATTTTAAAAGGTAGGAAGTTCATGCTTAGAGGGCCCTTTGTGAAATGAATCTGATGGCTTGGAACAAAGATTGAGCAATAATACATAACTGGAATAAAATAAATTATTAAATGTAATACTCTTTCTAATTAAGATGCTATGAGAAACTTCAGTAATTGGTGGAGAAAGTGGTATGTGTCATGTTCACATTATAAGGTATGGGGAGTGGGAAAGGAAGTAAAACAAAAAGAAAAGTAAGAAGGAAGATAGAGGAAGAAGAGAAGAATTAAGGGGGGGAAAGAATGAGTGCATCAAGCTAAAATGCAAATGCTAGGATATATACCTTTCAAAAATACAAACTCTTAGTATAAATGAAAAATATCAATTATACAATAAAATCATGAGTGAAAAATATTGTGGTATCTACAGCTACTCTGGGTAAAGCATAAAAATTTTTATTACATTTTAATGTGCTTGTGTGTGAGAGAGAGTGTGAAATTGCTTTAAATTGAAAGTATGTAAGGAAATCATGCATGCCTGAGTGGAGATGATTATGTGGGATGACTCTGTGTATGTGTGTACAATTTGTGGAGCTTCCTTCTCTTCTCACACTATCTGTGACCAGGGTCATGGACTCAGTTGTCAGCAGGTAAATTTACCTGTCTAAGTGGAAAGAGATACAAATAATTTTTAAAAGCACTGAAAACTGTCAAAAAAAAGGGAGGTATTGAAACTTAAATGAAAGGAAAGTCTGAAATCCATGAGGTGTCAAAGGTATTTACAAAGTCATTAGCTACATGGGGAAGAGCCTAGAACTCATAGCCACTGGAAACAACTTCCTAAACAGAACACCAACAGCACAGGCTCTAAGATCAACAATCAATAAATGGGACCTCATGATTCTCAAAGCTTCTAAAAAGCAAAGGATACTGTCGTAAGAACAAAATAACATGGCTGGATCTTGAGGAAGCAGTATTACTAGTTGTCTGATAAAGTGCCAGATTGATTTACAGAGTGATTTTACAAGTTTACATGCCTACCAGCAGTGGAGGAGGGTTCCCCTATCTCCAGTATGTGTTGTCATTCAAGTTTTTCATCTTGACCATTCTGATTAGTATAATGTGAAATCTCAGGGTCATTTTGATTTGCATTTCCCATATGGCTAATGATGTTGAGCATTTCTTTAAGTGTTTCTCTGCCATTCTGTATTCCTCTACTAAGAATTCTCTGTTTAGCTCTGTTCCCCATTTTTTAATTGGATTACTTTGCTTGCTGCTTTTCAACTTCTTTAGTTCTTTATATATAGTGGATATTAGCCCTCTGTCAGAAGAAGTTTTGTTGAAGATTTTTTTTCCAATCTGTAGGTATTCCTTTTGTTTTGATGACAGTGTCCTTGGCTTTACAGAAGCTTTTCAGTTTCATGAGGTCCCATTTATTAATTGTTGCTCTTAGAGCCTGTGCTGTTGGTGTTCTGTTCAGGAAGTTGTCTCCTGTACCAATGTGTTCTAGGGTCTTGCTCACTTTTTCTTCTAAGTGATTTAATGTCTGGATTTATGTTGAGGTCTTTGATCCACTTGGACTTCAGTTTTGTGCAGGGTGATAAGGATGGATCTATTTGCATTTTTCTACATGTAGACATCCAGTTAGACCAGAACCATTTGTTGAAGATGCCATATCTTTTCCATTATATGATCAGGTGTCCATAAGTGTGTGGGTTTATTTCTGGATCTTCTTTTTGGTTCCATTGATCCACCATTGTGTTTCTAAGCCAGTACCATGCAGTTTTTGTTACTGTTGCTCTATGATAGAGCTTAAGATAAGGGATGGAGATACCCCCAAGATCTTTTGTTGTAGAGGGTTGTTTTAGCAATTCTGGGTTCCTTGTTATTCTATATGATGTTGAGAATTTTTCTTTCAAAGTCGGTGGAGAATTGTGTTGGTAATTTGATGAGAATTGCAGTCAATCTGGCGTTTGCTTTTGTTATCCAAAAAAAGGCTCAAGTACACATTAAAGACATTTTCACAACCGTGTTTTTAGCAGCCTTATTTGTAATAGCCAGAAGCTGGAAACAGCCCAGATGCCCCTCAACTGAAGAATGGAAGCAGAAATTCTGGTATATCTACACAATGGAATATTACTCATCAATGAAAAATAAGGAAATCTTGAAATTTGCAGGTAAATGGTGGAACCTGGAAAGGATCATCCTCAGTGAGCTGTCCCAGAAGCAGAAAGACACACACAGTATATACTCACTCATATAGACATGTAATATAGGATAAACCTACAGAAATCTGTACTTTTAAAGAAACTAATCAAGAGAGAAGACACTGACTAAAATGCTCAATCCCTCTCCCAAAGGCAAAGAGGATGGACATCAGAAGAAGAAGAAAACAGGAGTCAAGCTAGAAACCCGCCATGGAGGGCCTCTGTAAGGCTCTGCCCTGCAGACTGTCAAAGCAGATGCTGAGGCTTATGGCCAAACTGTTGGGCAATTAGCATGGAATCTTATGTAAGAATTGGGAAACAGTAAGATCTGGAGAGGACAGGAACTCCACAAGGAGAGAAACAGAACAAGAAATTTGAACACAGGGGTCTTCCCAGAGTCCGTACTCCAACCAAGTACCAGGGATGGAGATAACCTAGAACTCCAGCAAAGATGTAACCCATGGCAGTTTAGTGTCCAAGTGGGTTTCATAGTAATGGGAAGAGGGACTGCAACTGACATGATCTGATTGGCCCGCACTTTGATCACCTCCCCCTGAGGGGGTAGCAGCCTTAGCAGGCAGCAGAAGCAGACAATGCAGCCAGTTCTGATGAGATCTGATAAACTAAGATCAGAAGGTAGGAAAGGAGGACCTCCCCTATCAGTGGACTTGGGGAGGGGCATGCATGAAGTAGGGGGTAGGGAGATGGGATCAGGAGGGGATGAGGGAGGGGCTAATGGGGGATACAAACTGAATAACATGTAATTAATAAAAAAATTAAATAAAGATACAGAAAAAAAGAACAAAACAACAGCATAGAGACTGGGAAAGTATCATCACCAACCCTACATTAAACATAGGCTAATATCTGGAATATATAAAGAATTGAAGAATTTAAACACTAACACACCAAGTAATTCAAATAAAAAATGAGGTACAGAGTTAAACAGAGAATTCTCTGTAGAGGAATATCTAATGGCAGAGAAAAACTTAAAGAAATGCTCTCCTAATTTCTTTCTCAGCCCTTTTGACTTTTGTATACAGAAGCACTATTCTTTTTTTTTTTTTTGAGTTAATTTTGTAACTGGCCACGTTGCTGAAGGTGTTTATCAGCTATAGGAGTTCACTGGAAGAATTTTTGGGGTCACTCAGGTATGCTATCCTATCATCTACAAATAGTGACACTTTGACTTCTTCCTTTTCAATATGTATCTGCTTGATCTTCAACTGTCATATTGCTCTAGCAAAGATTTCCAGAATAGATATGGAGAGAGTGGGCAGCCTTGCCTTGTCCCTGATTTCAGTGGTATTGTTTTAAGTTTCTCTACATTGAGTTTGATATTGGCTATAGGCTTGCTGTATATTGCCTTTACTATGTTCATTTATGTGTCTGGTATCCCTGATATCTCCAAGACTTTAAACATGAATGTATGTTGGATTTTGTCAAATGCCTTTTCAGCATCTAAGGAGATGATCATGTGGTTTTTCTCCTTCAGTTTGTTTATATGGTGGATCACACTGATGAATTTCTATATATTGAACCACCCCTGCATGCCTTCATTGAAGCAGACTTAGTCATAGTGGATGATATCTTTAATGTGTTCTTGTATTCAGTTTGCAAGTATTTTTTGAATATTTTTGCATCAATGTTCATAAGTGAGATTGGCCTGAAATTCTTTTTTCTTGATGGGTCTTTGTAAGGGTTAGGAACCAAGGTGACTATGGCTTCATAGAATGAGTTTGGTAGTGTTCCTGCTGTTTCTATTTAGTTTGAAGAGAACTAGAGTTAACTCTTCTTTGAAGGTCTGGTAGAATTCTGCACTGAAACCATCTGGTCCTGGGCTTTTTTTGGATGGGAGAATTTTGATGACCACTTCTATTTTCTTAGGGCATGTAGGATTATTTAATTTATTTACCTGATCTTGATTCAGCTTTGGTAAGTGGAATCGATCGAGAAAATTGCCAATTTTATTTATATTTTCGAATTTTGTGGCATACAGACTTTGAAGTAAGTTCTAATGATTGTTTGGGTTTCCTTTCTATCTGTAGTTATGTCCCCTTTTCATTTCTGATTTTCTTGATTTGGATGGTGTCTCTCTGCCTTTTAGTTAGCTTGGCTAATGGGTTGTCTATCTTGTCGATTTTCTCGAAGAACAAGCTCTTGGTTTCATTGATTCTTTGAAGTGTTTTCTTTGTTTCTAATTTATTGTTTTCAGCGATGATTTTCATTATTCCCAGCCATCTACATCTTCAAAATAGCCACAAACGACATAAAGTACCTTGGTGTAACCCTAACCGAGCAAGTCAAAGACTTGTATGAAAAAGATTTCAAGTCTCTGAAGAAAGAATTAGAAGATATCATAAGATGGAAAGATCTCCCATGCCCATGGCTTGGCAGAATTAACACAGTAAAAATCGCCATCTTACCAAAAGCAATCTACTCATTCAATGCAATTCCCATCAAATTACCAACACACTTCTTTACAGAGCTTGAAAGAAATATTCTCACCTTCATATGGAACAAGAAGAAACCCAGAATTGCTAAAACAGTCCTCTACAATAAAAGATCTTCTGGAGGCATCTCCATCCCTCATCTCAAGCTCAACTATAGAGCAACAATACTAAAAACTGCATGGTACTGGTATAGAAATAGACTGGTGGATCAATGGAATTGAATAGAAGATCCTGACATAAATACACACACTTACGAAGATTTTTTTACAAAGATGCCAAAATCATTCAATGGAAAAAAGACAGTATCTTCAACAAATGGTGCTGGTCTCTGTATGTCTACATGTAGAAAAATGCAAATCAATCCAGCCTTATCACCCTGCACAAAACTAAAGTCCAAATGGATAGAAGACCTCAACATAAAACCAGATATACTAAAATGCTTAGAAGAAAAAATGGGAAAGAGCCTTGAACTCATTGGCACATGAAATGACTTCCTGAATAGAACACCAACAGCACAGGCTCTAAGAGCAACAATCAACAAATGGGACCTCATGGAACTGAAAATCTTCTGTAAAGCAAAGGACACTGTCATCACAACAAAATGACAGCCTACAGATTGGGAAAGGATCTTCACCAACTCCATAACTGACAGAGGACTAATACCCAGTATATATAAAGGAGTAAAGAAGTTAAACAGCAAAAAATCTAGAAATCCAATTAAAAAATGGAGTACAGCACTAAACAGAGAATTCTCAATAGAGGAATATAGAATGGCAGAGAAACACTTAAAGAAATGCTCAATGTCATTAGCCATCAGGGAAATGCAAATCAATACCACCCTGAGATTTCACCTTACAACCATAGAATGGCCAAGATCAAAAACTCAAGTGACAACACATGCTGCAGAGGTTGTGGAGAAAGGGGAACCCTCCTGCACTGCTGGTAGGAATGTAAACTTGTAAAACCACTCTGGAAAGCAATCTGACACTTTCTCAGACAACTAGGAATAGTGTTTCCTCAAGATCTAGCTATACCACTTCTAGGCATATAACCAAAAGAGTCTCAAGTACAAAATAAGGACATTTGCTCAACCATGTTTGTAGTAGCCATATTTTTAATAGCCAGTAGCTGGAAACTGTCCAGATGCCCCTCAGTGGAGGAATGAATGCACAAATTGTGGTATATCTACACAGTGGAATATTACTCAGCAATAAAAAAAGGAAATCATGAAAATTGCAGGTAAATGCTGGAATCTGGAAAATGTCATTCTGAGTGAGCTATCTCAGAAGCAGAAAGATGCACACTGTATATATTCACTCATATAGATATATGAGATAAACCTACTAAAATCTGTACACCTAAAGAAACTAATTAAGAGGGAGGACTCTTCCTAAACTGCTCAATTCCTATTCAGAAAGGCAAAGAAGATGGATATCAGAAGAAGGATAAAAGAGGTAACAAGTCAGGAGCCTGACACAGAGGACCTCTGAAAGACTCTACCCTGCAGACTATCCATGCTTGTGTTGAGACTTATGGTCAACCTTTGGGCAGAGTGCAGGGAATCTTAGGAAAGAAGTGGGAAGCAGTAAGATCTGGAGAGGACAGGAACCCCACAAAGACAGCAACAGAACAGAAATTCTGAGCACAGGGGTCTTTCCTGAGACTGATACTCCAACCAAGGACTATGCATGGAGATAACCTAAGACCCTTGCACAGATGTAGCCCATAGCAATTGAATATCCAAGTGGGTTTCATTTTATTAGGAACAGAGACTGTCTCTGACATGAACCGTTTGGCCTGCTCTTTAATTACCTCCCCCTGAGGGAGAAGCAGCATTACCAGGCCACACAAGAAGACAATGCAGCCACTCCTGGTGAGACCTAATTGACTAGTATCAGAAGGAAGGAAAAGAAGATCTTCCCTATCAGTAGACTTGGGGAGGGTCATGCATGCAGAGGGTGGAAGAAGGAAGCGATTGGGACTGGAGGAGGGAGGGAACCACAAGGGGGATACAAAGTAAATAAAGTGTAATTAATGAAGAATAAAGAAAAGTTTTAAAAGGTCAAAAAAAAATTCTGAATGTGTTAGTTATCAGGGAAATGCAAATCAAAATGACCATGAGATTTCATCTAACATCCATCAGAATGGATAAGAACAAAAAATCAAGTGACAACACATGCTGGAGAGGATGTGGAGTAAGGGGTAACGTCCTCCATTGTTGGTGGGAATGTAAATAATTACAACCACTTTGGAAATCAATCTGCTGCTTTCTCAGAAATTTAGAAACATTGCCACTTCAAGATCCATCTACAACACTTCCAGTAATATATATCAAAAATATGAGCAAGGACATTTGCTCAAATATGTTCAAAACAGCTTTATTCATAATAACCAGAATATGGAAATAACCCAGATGTCCCTAAACTTAGGAATGGATACAGAAATGGTGGTACATTTACACAATGGAATACTACTCAGCAATTAAAAACAGGGAAATCATGAAATTTTCCAGGGCTATGGTGGGAACTAGAAAAGATGATCCTGAATGAGGTGACCTAGAAGCAGAAGGACACACATGGTATATATTCACTATAGGCATATATTACTCATATAATATGGGATAAACATCTAAAATCTATAATTCTAAAGAATCTAAATGAGAAGGAGGACCCTAAGGAGTTTGCTCAATCCTCACTCAAAACAAATGAGATAGACATTGGGAGTAGGAGAAAACAGGGAATAGGACAGGAGCCTACCACAGAGGGCCTCTGAAGGATTCTAACTAGCAGGGTATCGAGGCAAATGCTGACACTATTTGCCAAACTTTGGGCAGATTTCAGGGAATCTTATGAAATAAAGAGGAAATAGAAAGACCTGGAAAGGATAGGAGCTCTACAAGGAGAGCAACAGAACCAAAATATCTGAGCCCATAGGTATTTGCCAAGTCTTATACTCCAACAAGGACCATGCATGCATGTTACCTAGACCTCTGGCACAGATGTTGCAAATGGCAGCTCAGCTTCCATGTGTGTTCCCAAGTAAGGGGAGTAGCAGGGGCTGTCTCTGATGTGAACTAAGTGTCTGGCTCTTTGATCACCTCACCCTAGAGGGAGTGCAACTGTACCAGACCACAGAGGAAAGCAATGCAGCCAGTCCTGATGACACCTGATAGGCTAGGGCCAGATGGAAGGGGAGGTGGACTTGGGAATTGGCATGAGAGGAGATAAGAGAGGTAGGGTGGAATTGAAGAGGACAAGGGAAGGGGTTACAACTGGGATATGAAGTGAATAAACTGTAATAATGAAAAGTAAATAACTAAAATTATAAAAGAGAAAAATCATAGGAAAAATAAGAGAAAGGAAATTGAAAGAGAGAAAGGAGAGAAAGAGAGACAGAGTCAGAGCCAAAACAACAGAACTGTGGATTGTCTTCAGTTCTTCTGCTGTTAACCAACAAACAAACAAAATCTAAAAAACAAATGTGGTAGAATGAACATTGTTTTTTAAAATATCTTCAGTTTGAAGCATGAAGAAATCGAAAAAAGAATAGAGGGAAGCATCCAAGATGTTATTGCCTACTATGCATGGTATCTGAACAACAGCTCAGCAGTGAAAGCAGAATGAATGGCAGGCCATACTGTAGAAAACCCAAACTACAACATCTCTCTGCTTCTCAGATGAGATGAGAATCCACAGGGATACTTGAGAGTCCATCTTTAGTCTAATACTGAGAAAAATAATTGGGCTCCTGTCCAGCAGTGTCACAGCCCCAGGCTACATGCGAAGCCCACTGTCTGTAGATACCTTCAGATACCAGTAGTTGGTATCTCCAACTTTGGGCACTCACTCTCACTGGTACTGGAGGTGAGGTTACAAACCCAGGTGCCCACTCTCACAGTCTTGTGGACACCTTCTGGGTACCAGTGGCTCCTAGCTTTAAACCCTGGAGCACACTTTCACCATCCAGTGGAACACCTTCTTGGTCACAGTAGCTAGTGGTGCTCACTCTCATGGTCTTATGGAGTGGATACCTCCTGTATTTGGGAAGGAGCATGGCTCCATTCTGCTTGCTCACCATCTTCCTGGCCCACCTGGGTCAGAAACATGGAACCCAGCACAGTCAGTGAACCCAGTGAATCTGAACTATATATGAGAACCATATCACATTGTACATCTTGAGGAAGCCTATGGAGCATTGGTGCAGCCCTAGACTTGGAGATCTTTCTGCCTGCACCACAGCTACCTGGCATACCTGGATCACAGACAGTGAGCCAGTAGAGAGCATGAACTCAGCAGAGAGAAGTCCCTTCCTTAGCCACATCTGAATTTCCAGCATGCATTCTCAAGACCTTGGAATCTCCCAGTTTCCTGTATATTAGTGCAGACTTCAGACACAGGTGCACATGGCAGTACAGGCTCCAAGAAAAAAGAGTCAAGGTTACAGACATCCTGAAAACTAGAGGCTGGGGAAAGAATCTGATCAGCAAAAATCAGGACACTATGGATACACCAGAATCCCCCAAAACCAGTAGATATTCTAATGCAGAGGAAACATAGGAAAATTATCTTAATTCTGTGATTATGAACTTATTTGTGGATCATACAGTCAAAATAAACAACAAGAAAAATAGAGGCCATCATGGACAGATATGAATCCACAATCAAACAGGTGAAGAAAATGAATAAAATCTTTCAAGACATGAAAACGGAATTAGAATCAATAAAGAAAACACAAACAGAGAAAAGCCTGGACTTGCTGAACTTAGAGAACAGATCAGGAACCACAAAAGTAAGCATCTTCAGCAGAATGCAGGAGACAGGGAAGAGACTATCAGGCAACAAAGATAGAATTGCAGAAAAATATATGTCTCTAGAAGAAAACGTAAAAGTGGAAAAGTTCCTGATACAAAATGTCGAAGAAATCAAGGATACCATGAAAAGAAGAAACATAAGAATAATAGGAATAGGTAAAAAAGAAAATTCCAGTTTCCAAAGTGCAGAAAATATTCTCAGTAATATCATAGTTGAAAATTTTCCCAACCTTAAGAAAGAGATGCCCTTTAACATACAAGATGCTTACAGAACACAAAATAGATTAGACCAGAAAAGGAATTCCTCCTGTCACATAATAATCAAATCACTAAATCTACTGAACAAAGAAACATATCAAGAGTGGCAAGGTAAGAAGGACAACTAACACATAAAGACAGACCAATCACAACCACACCAGAATTCTCAACAGAAATTACAAGATCCAGAAAGGCCTGGGTGGATATCATGAAAAAGCTAAGAGACCACAGATACCTACCCAGACTACTATGCCCAGCAAAATTTTAAATCAACACAGATGGAAAAACAAAGTATTCCATGACATAAATGAATTTAAACAATATATACACAAAACCCAGCACTACAGCTGAAAACGAAAAGGAAAACCCAATCAAACAAAATCAACAAGAAAAAAGGAAATAGAGGAGAAAAAAATACCTTCACAATAAAACAAACAAAAAAAAAACAGGCAAACAAACAAACAAACAAAAACCAGGCACACAAACACACAAGCCCCACCAATTCCACTATAAAAGGAACTAGACATCATTGGTCACTAATATCTAACAACACCAATGGACTTGATTCTCCAATAAAAAAACAAAGAATAACAGGATGGTTGTGGAAACAGGAAACAACACTCTGCTGCATTCAGGAAACACAACTTTACAGCAAAAAAGGATGCTCCCTCAGAATAAAGGGAAGGAAAAGTGTTTCTTTAAGCAAGCAGATACAAGAAGCATGCTGAATTAGCCATCCTAATATCTAACAAAATAGACTTTCAACCAAAATTAACCAAAAGAGAGGGGGAGGAACACTTCACTCTCACTATAGGAAAAAAAATCCATGAGGAGGATATCACAATAATGAACATTTATGTCCAAACACAAGCTCTTCTGCATTTATAAAATAAACATTATTAAAGCTTAAATCACACATCCATCTCAAGACCTTAATGATAGGAGGCTTCAATATTCAACTCTCACCAAGGGACAGAAGTCAGAAGCTAAGTTATCAAGTCAGAAGCTAAACAGAGAAATGATGTCACTTAAGAGATCCTAAATCAAATGGACCACATAGATGTCTACAGAACGTTTCACCCAAACTCAAAGAAGTATCTCTTTTTCTCAGCACCTCAGGGAACCTTCTCCAAAACTGACCATATAGTAAGGCACAAAGCAAGCCTCAAAAGATACAGAAGAAAAGTTGAAATACTCCCTTGTATCATATGAGACCACCATGTTATACCTCAACAATAATAGAAATAGCAAAAAGCCTACACATGCATAGAAACTGAGCAACTTTATATTCAACAGCAGCTGGGACAGGGAAGAAAGTTAAGGACTTCCTAGAATTCAACAAAAATGAAGACACAACTTACCCAAACTTATAGGACACAATCAAAGCAGTGCTGAGGAAAGTTCATAGCACTACGTTTCTTCGTAGAAAAATACAAGATTTCACATACAAACAACTTATTTGCACACCCGAAAGCACTAGGAAAAAAAGCAGACATACCCAGGAGGAGTAGACAGCTGGAAATTATCAAACTAAGAAATCAATAAATTAGAAACAAAACAATTCAAAGAAACCAAGAGCTGTTTCTTTGAGAAAATCAACAAGACAGACAAACCCTTTGCAAAACTAACTAAAGGGAGGAGAGATACTATCCAAATCAACAAAATCAGAAATGAAATGGAGGTCATAACAACAGACACTGAGGAAATCCAAAGATTCATTATGTCCTACTTTAAAAGCCTATATGCCACAAAATTCGAAAATCTAAGTGAAATGGAAAATTTTCTTGGTAGCTTCCATTTAAAAAGCTGAATCAAGATCCAAAAACTAAATTAAATAGTCCACTTCCCCTATTGAAAATGAAGAGGTCACCAAAGTCTCACATCAACATAAAGCCCAGGGCCAGATGGTTTCACTGCAGGATTATACCAGACATTCAAAGAAGACCTAGTTCCAATACTCTTCGAACTATTTCACAAAACACAAACAGAAGGAACATTACCAAATTTATTCTATGAGGACACAATCAACTTGATACCTAAACAACACAAAGACCCAACAAAGAAAGAGAATTTCAGACCAATCTCTCATACGAACACTGACACAAAAATATTCAATAAAATACTCGCTAACCGAATCCAAGAACACATCAAAGATATCATCCCCTATGAACAAGGAGGCATCATTCCAGGCATGTAAATGTCGTTCAACATAAGGAAATACATCAATCTACCAAACAAACAAACAAAAAACATAATCATCTCCTTAGATGCTGAAAAAGGCATTTGACAAAATCTCACACCTGTTTATGTTTGAAATCTTGAGAAATCATGATACAAGGCACATACCTAAACATAGAAAAGGCAATGCACAGCAAGCCTATAGCCAACATCAAATTAAATGGAGAATAACTTAAGTCAATTCCACTGAAATCAGGGGCAAGACAATGCTGCCCACCCTCTCCATATTTCTTTGATACTGTACCAGAAGTCCTAGCAATAGCAATAAGACAACTAAAAGAGATAAAGGTACAAAATAGAAAGGAAGAAGTCAAAGTATCACTATTTGCAGATAATATGACACTATACATGAGTGACCCCAAAAATTCTACCAGGGAACTCCTACAGCTGATAAAAACCTTTAGTAAAGTGGCTGGGTACAAAATTAACTCAAAATATCAGGAGCCTTCCTGTATACAAAAGACAAATGGATTGAGAAAGAAATTAGGGAAACAACACCCTTCACAATAGCCACAAATAACATAAAACACCTCGTTGTAACTCTAACAAAGAAGGTGAAAGAACTGTTAAAAAAAAACCTTTCAAATCTTTGAAGAAAGAATTTGAAGAACATATCAGAAGATGGAAAGATCTACCATGCTCATTGATAAGACAGATTAGCAGAGTAAAAATAGCCATCCTACTAAAAGAAGTCTACAGGTTCAATGCAGTTTCATCAAAATACCAACATTATTCTTCACAGACTTTGAATGAAAAATTCTCAACTTTATATGGGGAAAAAGAAAAAAAAAATTGGATAGCTAAAACCATCCTGAACGGATACCTTCTGAAGGTATCTTCATCACCGACCTCAAGTTGTATTTTTGAGCAACCATAATAAAAAATGGCATGGTGCTAAAATAGAAACAACAGACTGGAGAATCAATGCAATCAAATAGAAGACCCAGAAATAATTCCATACAACTGTGTACACCTGATTTTTGACAAAGAATCCAAAATCATACAATGGGAAAAAAGACAACACCTTCACCAAATAATGCTCTCCTAACTGGATATTTACATGTACAAAACTGAAAATAGATCCATATTTGTCACCCTGCACAAAGTAAGCTCCAAGTGGATCAAAGACCAAAACATAAAACTAGACACACTAAAACTGTTAGAAGAAAAATTTGTGAAGATCCTGGAACTCATTGGTACAGGAGGCAACTTCCTGAATAGAATGCCAACAGCACAGGCTCTAAGATAAACATTCAATAAATGGGATCTCATGAAATGGAAAGGCTACTGTTAAGCAAAGGACAGCCCTCACACTGGGAAAATATCTTCACCAACCCTATATCTGACAGAAGGCTAACATCTAGAATATATAAACAACTCAAGAAATTAAACACCAACAAATGAAATAATCATAATAAAAATGAGGTACAGAACTAAACAGAGAATTCTAAAAGAAGGAATATCGAATGACAGAGAATCACTTAGTACAATGCTCAACATCCTTAGTCATCAAGAAAATGCAGATCCAAATGGCTCTGAAATTCCATCTCATAGCCATCATAATGGCTAAAATAAAAAACTTAAGCTACAACATATGCTGGAGAGGATGTGGAAAACGGGTAACCCCCTCCTCAATTGATTTAGGGAATGTAAACTTGTACAACCACCTTGAAAATCAATCTGGAGCTTTCTCAAAAAAATTGGAATCGTGCCAGCTATACTACATGTGGGTATATACCCAAAAGATCCTCAACCATACAAGGTCATTTGCTCAACTATGTTCATGACCTCTTTACTCATTATAGCCATAACCTGTCCCTCAACTGAAGAATGCTACATTTACACAGTGGGACACTACTCAGTTATTAAAAACAAGGACACAATGAAATTTGCAGGCAAATGGTGGGAACTAGAAAAGATCATCTTGAGTGAGGTAACCCAGATACAGAAAGACACAGGTGGTGTATATTCACTCATACATATATGTTAGCCACATAGTATAGGATAAACATACTAAAATCTGTACACCTAAAGCAGCCAAGCAAGAAGGAGGACCCTTCTTGAGTCCTCAAGATGCTCAATCCTCATTCAGAAAGGCAAACAAGATAGACATTGGAAGAGGGTGAAAACAAGGAACAAGACAGGAGCCTTCCACAAAGGGCCTCTGAAAGACTGGACTGTAAGACCTGGGGTCTCACAGCTCAGGAGTTCACGATCACTCCCTTCCCAGAAACTCCCACAGACCACAACTCAATGGAAAAGCAAGAGGTTTAAATTAACCATTGTGCAATGGGGTCACCCCTGCCTGTCAGCAAAGAGTGGCACCAGGCGACAAAGGCCTTAGGTTTTTTAAAAGAAAAAGTGTGGGAAATTTGAAGTTACAGTTTTGGCAATTTAGGATTGGATGAGGAAGCTATAAATTAAGATAATTGGTTAGTCTTAGGTGCTCAAGCTTGGCCAAGTGTGGATGCAGTTGCAATTGAAGGTGGGTTTGGTTAGCCCATCCTTGAAGATCAGGGTTGTGGGCTTTTGGCTGGAGGTCAGAAGCTACTCAGAAGAAAGATTGAGGTCATCTGGGTTGGTTGCTAAGAAACACTATCTCAAAAACAAGGGTCTGGTCATTCTTTTTGCTGAGTGAAGGTCATTGATTGTTGCTTGTTGTTGTTGTTGTTGTTGTTTGTTTGTTTTTTGCTTAACCTAGACCTAAAACTCAAAACTATAGGCTTTAAAAGACGTATAGGTTACAAAGTTAGTTTGACCCTTTCCGTAGCAAGCAGGATATTAAAGTGAATGCTGAGACACATACCCAAACTTGGGCAGAGTGCAGGGAATCTTATGAATAAGAGGGAGATAGAAAGACATGGAGGAGATAGGAGCCTTACACAGAGTCCAACAAAACAACAAAAACCTGGGCCCAGTGGGGGACTGTAGAGATTGATGCATCAACCAAAGGCTATGCATAGGGAGGACCTAGAACCCCTGCTCAGTCGTAGCCCATAGTTAGCTCAGTCTCCAAGCGAGAACCCTTACTTGGATAAGTAGAGAAGACAAAGTCTCTGTCATGAACTAGGTTGCCTATTCCCTGAGCGCTTTTCCCTGCTTGGAGGACCTAGCTAGCCCACTGAGGAAGAGGATCCAGGCAGTTATGATGGGACCTAATATTCTAGGGTCAGACAGTAAAGGAGAAGGACTTCCCCTATCTGTGGACTAGGGAAGAGGGATAGCGAAGGAAGAGGGAGAGAGGGTGGGACCATAAGCAGAAGAGGGAAGGGGCTACATCTGGGATGTAAATAAATTGTAAATAATAATAGTAAGGATAAAAATATAAACAAGACATATCCACCTGTGCTTATTTCTGCATTTGGATCTGGAAGCATTTAGCTTACACTTAGGACACTGCATTACTAAAACTCCTTCTAGGCCTATATTTTCACCTCCACTAGATGTCAGCATTTTATAATTTTCTGGAAAAGGCTTAAAATTTACTTGTATTAATTACATTTGTTCTTTTTGTTTTGTGACAAAGAAAGAAAGGAAGGAAATATGAAAGAAACAGAAAGAAAGAGGGAAAAAACAGAAAAAGAAAAAAAATACCTAACATAGGAAAAATAGAGGGTTAACAATACCTTTTCCTTCCACCTTCCCGATGGTGAGTGCTCTCTGTCACGAACAATTCCACATTTGGCTAAGGCTGAGGATCTGGCTTGTTTCCATGTATGTGGACCTATCTGCATTGCACACGTGACACGCCTGGGTTGGCTACCCAGAGGCTATTTAAGCTGTGCGCTGGCTTTCCCCAGGGTCACATGATTGTTCAAGGTTCCTGAATAAACTGCATTGAAAAAAAAAAGAATAAAAAAAAAAAACAATATCTTTTGAGGATTGTTTTGTTATTGCATAGGAATGGTTACACTATGGGAATGGAATTTTTAAACTTGATCTTTAAGCGAATACTTTTTCCATCTGCTGGGTTGGGGTAAGGGAAAAATAGCACCAAGAATCTGTGATCTGCCTGGATTGGTTCAGATGCTCTGGTAATTGTTTAGGTGTGCATAGCAATTAAACTAGCCCTGATGACTACTCTCACACCCAGCAGAGCTCTTCCATCTAATATCTCTATGCTCCCCATAAATTAATCTCTCCATCTCCATCTCTCTCTCTCTCTCTCCCATTCTTTCTCTCATATCTTTTGTGAGTTATGGAGTATGTGACACTGAGTTTGAAGGTGTCCATTGATGAGTGTTTTAGCTTTCAGGATCAGATAAGATAAGGCACATTCTGGGTGGTATGAACATATACTTGATGAGTGTTTTTTTTTTAAGTGTTTCTCAGCCATGTGTTTTTGTTTTTTTTTTCAATGCAGTTTATTCAGGAACCTTGAACAATCCTCAGACCTTGGGGATTGATGAGTGTTTTAAACTTCTCTTTATGACTTAGGTTTTGCCAATAAGCCGGATATCATATGATGTTTACAGTAATTCTGTAACACATAAAAAAATAAGTAATTAATTTTCTGTAGCCTGTTTTCAACCATTATTTCAATTATTACTTGCTATAGGAACAGAAATGTCATCCTATATGTTCTACATATATATACAGTCTGTGCTGCATATATATATATAACTGTGCATATTTAGTATGTTCATGTATCAACTAGAAGATTGAAGTCCTTTTCTTCCAATATCACTTTTCTCACCTTTTGGTTGTGATTACAATAATAAACTCAAAACAGTTCTTCTAAAAACTGTGTAATGAACCACCAAAGTATATTACAACATTTTATAATCAATACTTGATCATTTAAAGGTGCTTAAAATCCATACAGGATAATCAGGTAACATTAAATCATTCTGAAAAGAAATCTTCACTGTCACCTGTAATATAGGAAAAAAAAACCAAATCTTATATACTTTTTATAAATTTATGCAAATTCTTAGAAAAAAAATGTGTCTATAGAAATAGTTGAAACTGCATGGCCATGGTAATTTAGAGAATATTAGCATTCATCTTCAGTAAAGCATTAAAGGCCAGACAAGAGCTCAGATGCATCCTTCTGCATTCGGATAGTTTCTTTCTTGCTGATGAAGAACACAGGTCTCTGTCATTCATGCACAAATGATAAAATTCCATAAATTTCTATTTGCAGACAGTCCAAAGCTTAAAATGTATATGCAATGGACAACTCATTCAACTTTCATATTGTGTTGTGATTTTGAGGAAATGTCTATTTCTTTACCTGAATGTTTACTTCAGTTACATCAAATGTGCTGTAAGAGAATTACACATTTACATTCTCAGTTTACAAATAAAGCCCTAAAAGAAAAATTTATGTCATATTAACTTGTCTTCATTCCTTCATGTCTGCCCACCCCCCTTTGTCTGTCTCTGTTCCTCTCTCTCCCACATCTCTCTCTCACACACACTATTTGGAGGTATTTTGTTGTTCTTCATTTACTTTAATATTTATCCTCTATTACATTTACTTGTTTAATCTTTACTTATGTTGTCCACGGTCTGCATGATGCATGCTGAACTACCATTATATTTTAGTGTGTCAATTTTCATTGTATCTATCAAGCTATGTATTTATTTTTTTATTAATCTATATGTAAATATACATACAATGATATATCATCTGTCAATAAGTAAAAGTACCAATTAAATAACTATGCATATTACTGTCAATTAATTTTGTGCAAATATATATCAACAGGTTTGAAGACAAAGTACAGAAAAGAAAACAATAGTGTTCAAACACACTCATACCAGGCATCTATGATAGGCATCCTCAGTGCAAGGGGTTTTCCTAAATGGGATTGGATATCATAACTTGCAAGCCTGCTTCACCACCTTACTGGCTGATGCTCACCAACTCTTTCTTCCCACTGTTTGCACATAGCTAGGAGCCCATCCACAGAGAAGCGAAATCTCAAACCCATCTATGGCTTTTCACTGCTTTTCTGATATTGGGACATTGGATCCTTGCTGCAGCTTATCCATGACATTTTAAGTCCCCCCATTCTTTTCCTCTCTCTTTCTCCTTTTGTAACTGTCAGTGTTTCACTATTATTTTATTTCTTCCATATCTTTCACCTCTTCACTGTCTGTCTGTGGACCCTCCCAACTTCCTTAATAAATTAAGGCATATTCCTCTGTTTTTCTCATCAGGTTTTCTCACCTGATCACTGTGGCCACGAAACACAGGGCATCCCAAAAGTGTGGGTTGTCATAGGTCTGGTCTCTTTTGGCCTCATTTTTTTTCTGCATCAATTCCCCCACCTCTTTTAAAAAACAGACATATTCACACATTTTATTTTATGGTTTTTGGTTTTACCTTTAATTTTATTACAAATATCGAGAACATGAACTTATTGAAACGTTATTCGGAACGGAATAGATGTTTGCATGCCAAAATTCGATCACATTTTGATGTGTTACTCCCCTATGCCTCTTTAATTACATGAATCCATAGGTTACTCTGTTAAATTATATGAACGCATGCTCATCATTCAAAAATATTGGAAAGATATGTACAAATACAATGCAAATATCTCTGAATGGTTATCAAATTAAAATTTATCATTCTAAACATAATCATGCTTAAAAGACTGTGAATACAAAGAGGAAAATAAAAACATTAGTGTTCAAACACACACATCTGGCTCTTATCCTAAGCAGTCCTCCCCCAGGCACTTGTGTACCTTGGCATGGGCAAAGCCCTAAGGGATGGAAAACTAACTCTGGGAAAAAGATCTGTCCAAGGACTACAGAGCTGGAAATGGGAAGTGAGGTCAATGATTGGTTTGGCACAGCCCTCCAGAAGAGGGGGTGAGAATTCCAGGAAATCCATCCTTACTTTACAATTCACGCAGGTGTGCATCAGGACGTGGCATGGGTGGGCTTATCTGCCAGTGAGTCCGTCGGGGAGGTGAAGGCCAAGGTGTGAGATGTTGGTGCTGGTCTTCCTTCCTGAAGCCTAGACCTTGAGCCTTCGCCAGAGTCCTTGGGTAATGCGAGTCGGATGGGCCAATGGAAGACGGAGTGCTTGATCTGGGAAGATGGCTGCAGCCCAGGCTCTCACGGGTGGGTGGAACCTGCCAAAAAAGTATGGAGATCAGGCAGAGAGGCCTCCAAAGAGTGTCTCCAGAGCTCCAAGTGGGATGCCAGGTGCAAGCTCTGGAAAGCCTGACTTTTTTTGTGAGGGACAAGTGGGTGTGTACAGTCCCGGGGAGTCTCAAGGCATGCCTGAGCAGACAGTATCCTTCTGGGGTTCATCTGCAAGAGAACTGGGTGCAATTATCCCGGAGAGCCTTGGCCATGAGGGGGGCAGTTCTCTTTTTAGCCTGGGTCGAGGTGCAGAGAGCTCTCTGGATTGGGCCGTGGCCAGAGGCCTCCAGGAGGAGGTGCGTTTCGGAGGAGGGCCCCCGCACCGGGGGTCCGGGCTCCTCTGGCTCGCCTCGGCTCCTGGTCTGGGTGAAGAAGGTGGCCATCTGGTTTTGTTGGTTTCCGGATGCGTGCTGTGAGGGCTTACAGCCTCAGCTCTTGGTCTGCCTCCTCCATCTGCCACTGTGTTTTGGTCACAGTCTGGCTGTGGGTCTCAGGCTCGTCCCCTGCTTGCCCATGTTCTGCTCCTTGGGCTGCTTGGGCTGTGTTGGCTTTGAAGGCATCCTTGGCTTGGGAGATAATCTGGAGAATAGATTGTTCGGCTGCATCAGCTGCATGGGCTGCAGTGGCTTCCGTGGCTTGGCACTGAGCATCCCACGTGTCCTTGGGATCTTTTGCAAGGAGGAGACCTCCTGGCGATTCCTGCTGGAGAAAGGGACTCCTGGGACCTGAGTAGACCAGTGTCTTGGAATCCAACCTGACAGGCCACAGCTGTACTTCCCCGTCATTTTGGCCCTAAGAGGGACCCGGGACACCCAGGGGGTAGCGGGCTTGGTCAGAGTTGAGGCAAGCCCCCAAAGAGTCAGCGTGACCATCCTCCTGGGCCAGAGGAGGGCCTCTGTCTTCACCTTTGGATCCTCTTGGCTGCTGGTCCCAGACTTCCATGGCCTTTGTCACTTGCCTCTGGCCTCTGGCATGTGCTTCGCCTCTTGATCGGGCTGGGCCTTCACCTGCTCAGCTGCAAGTCCTCTGTATGCTTGTCTTGGGCTTCGCTGGACGTGGATACTCGGTGCTCCTCTGCCAGAGATGTTCTTCCTTGCTCTGTCTTCATGCTCAGCACCAAGGCAGAGTCAGGGGAGTCCTGGTCTGGACAACAGCAGGGAACTCTCCCACAATCTGGCCTCCAGGTTCCTGGGTAGGGCACTAGGAGCTGCTGTTTCCTCAAGACTTTGATGGTCTGCCTGAAGCCTATCTCTGCCAGACGTTCAGACAGGATGGGCACGGAGGCGAGTTTCTTCAGGGCCTTGTAGAGCTTGCGTGGATCTGTGTCTTTGCACAGGTGATCACACAGCTAATGCAGGGCTCCCTGGGAACAGCCAGCCTCCATCCTGAGGATAGGACTGGGCCCCACCTAGCAAACAGCATTTCAGACTGATCTTGTCCTCTTCCTGTGGCGGTGGCTACCTGTGTCTCTGCAACAGATTCTGGGCTAAGCTGCTGGCAGTCTTCCAGCCTGCAGCCTCACTTTGCCTCACTGCAGAGGGGCTCATCCCTCCCCTAGATATATATAGAGTTGCTGGACCACGCCTTGGGATCAAATCTGCCCAGTCAGCAGCTGAGCCTCCTGGATCTGAGTCAGAACCTTCTGACTTCTGCTTCCCTGGGCCACGCCCCGTCCACAGCTCAGGAACCCTGTTCTCTGACCCCAGAGCCCACACTGGAGGACTCCAGGGGATTCACAGCCCTGCTTGGCTTTTAAGCAAGCTCTGGCAAATGGGGGCTTCGGTAAAGTCTTTGCTGGCTCTCTCGGTATAGCCGGTTCCCCAGTGGGGGACACCAGCTTCGGGTGCCTGCCAGACACTCCTCATGCTCACACAACAGCAGGGGGAAGGGAAAAAAAAGCTTAGTAACTGCTCTGAGCTCCGATTTATTCAGTGCCTTGTGGGGGGAGTTTGGAGGGGACAGATTTCTTTCACCCTAGTGAGTGGAGCCTCCTTGGGTCAAGTGGATTTCTGCTTGGTGCCTGGATGTCCTGTCTTGCACACCTATCACACCTCCTTTCTGCCCTGGCTCCTGCAGCCCAGGAGCTAGGCATTCACAGGTGTTCACACTGGTGCAGATCCCAAAAGCCCGCCCAGAGCTTTTCATTTCCATTCTGATCCTGGGCAACTGGGTCTTGGTTTTCTGGGTTGCAAATGGATCCCTTTTTTTCTCTGGTTTATTTCCCACTACTCCCCCCCACACACACATAAACACACTTGCACACACATGCATACTCACACAGAGGCTATCAGTTCTCTATGTCCATGCCCATGAATGACTCTCTCTTTCCAATCATATGTATATACTCCATGGGTTTCAACAGCCCTTCCTTGCCTCCAAATGTGCTCAGGTCAAATGTGTTTTTCTGCATGGTCTTTTTGGTTACCCTGCTCACCACTGTGGTTCTCCAGCTTTGAGGTCATTAGAGGACCTTGTCTCTTCTTAGCCTGGTTGATGGTTCTGTAGCCTTCCCAATAGTCAGGCAAGGATCCCTCTGGCATGTGCTGTGGGTAGAGGCTTCATGGAGGAAGTGCTTGTCAGAAAAGTCAACACCTCTCACCTGAGGTTCAGTCTCCTTTACTGCATTGGTCCTTTTGCCTGGATTTGGAAAGTGACCAACTTGATTTGTCTGCATCCTTGCAGGTTCTTGGCTTGTGTGCTCTGTATGCAGGCTCTCAGGGTTTGCAGCCTCAGCTCTTGTGACTCCTTCATTTTCAAGTGTGTCTTGCTCTTAATCTGGCTCTGGGATAGTTTCCCAAGCTGGGACTCCTCTTCTGAGTGCCCAGGTTCAGGCTTCTCAACCATATATATATATATATGTGATATACATTCATACATTTATATGTATATATAAATGTACCTTGATATATACATATATATTCTCAACCATATATATATGTGATATACATTCATATATTTAAATGTATATATAAATGTACCCATATATATATATATATATATATATATATATATATATATATATCAGGTTACTTGCACCTGTGTGATGCCTGCTGCGATATATATATATATATATATGTATATATATATATAATATTCTGTTTAAATTATCATAAATTATACATATATATATCCCTCTGTATGATGGCCATTGTATATGTGATCTCTGTTTGATATTCAATGTAGTCTTCCCTATCTAATGGAGACAATGTATGACCATGAGTTGATTTACACTATGAGATGGACTTGTCATGATATTCAACTTTGTGCTGTTCACTCTAATTTAATCCATGTGACGTTTGGGTGAGAACTCTGTTTAATTATAATTTTGTGAGGGCTACAATGTAATGGCCACTGTGAAATGGTCATAATTAATGGCTACTGTGTTGTGTTCACTGTGTGATGGTTACTCTGTGATGGTTACTGTGTTATGGCCACTTTTGAGGGCCTCTGATTGACAGTAATGTGTTTTTTGACACTGTTGATGGTCACTGTATGCTGGCCACTTAATGATGGCCTGTGTGTGTTGGTCACTGAATTATAAATTCTGTGGGATCCCACTATGTGATGGTCAAAGTTTGATAGCCACTGTGATGGTCACCCTGTGATGGCCATTATCTGATGCTCACTGTTTGATATCCCACTATGTGATTTATATGGTGTGATGGTCACTGTGTAAATTTGACCTTGTGTTGGACAATGTGTGATTGACATTGAGTTTTGTTCACTGTGCAAAGATCAGTGCTTCATCACCAATACATGATTTTCACTACCATGGCCTGTGACTGACGGTTGTTTTGTAATGGCCATTCTGTGCTGGCTAATAATTGATGGTTAGCTGTATGATTTAATTGCATAATGGTCACTCTGTAATCACTAATATGTGATGAACATTTTGATTGATACTGTTTTATTGTCACTGTGTAATATTCATTATATGATGGCCACTGTGTGATAGTGATTATGTCATAAACATGGTGATGCCCAGAGTGTTAAAGACGGCATGTGATGGACACCGAGTGTTGGCCAATGTTAATGTACATGGTGATGGCCAACTCTGTGATGGTCACAGTGTGAGAGACACTGTGTGAAGGCCATGATGTGATGGTCACTGTGTTGGTCAACATAGGCTTATCATTTTATACTCTCCACATTTTCATTATCATTGCAATATGAAAGTAGATTGATAGCTGTTGTTTTCTGGCTACAGCATAATGGTCACTCTGTAATGGCATCTCTGCGGTCATATCTGGGTGATGGATACTGTAAAATCCACTATGTTGTGACCAGCATGTGATGGCCACAAATGATGCCCAATTTGTGATAGTCATTGTGATGAACAACTGTGAGTACTTCACTGAGTGATCATCATTTTGTGATGGACATAGTGTGATGGTCACTGTGTGATGGCCACCTTGGAGTGGAAAGTATGTAATGTTCTCTTTTTATCATCACTATGCGATGGCTTCCATATGGAGGTCACTAGTAATCAACATAATGTGTTGACCAAAGTTTTATATCCTCTGTGTGATGGTTGAGGATCATAACCCCTATAGGATGCCCAATGTGCTATAGACACAATGAGATAGCCAACTCTCTGATGGTCACTCTGCAATGGCCACACTGTGAACACTGTCTGATCCCCAGTATTCGATGTTTGCTTTTTGACTGTCACTCTTTAATTGAAATATATGGTGAACACTAAGTGAGCATCACTATTTGATAGCCACTCTTAAGCAGCACTCTTTAACTTCCTTGTGTGATTATGCCACTGTATGATTGTTTCTGCTGTCTTCATAGATGTCCACCATTTCCTTCAACATTTACCTGGAAGTAGTGGACACGATGTTCTTTCTTTCTTCTTTCTTTCTTTCTTTCTTTCTTTCTTTCTTTCTTTCTTTCTTTCACTTTATTCACTTTTATGCCCCTTAAGCTCCCTCCACCCCACCACAATCCCTCCCTTCCTCCTCCCTCTGCAAGGATGGCCCTCCCCAAGTCCATTGATAGGGGAGGTCTTCTTTTTCTTCCTTCTGATTCTAGTCAATTAGGTCTCATCAGGAGTGGCTGAACTGTCATCTGTGGCATTGTGATGCTGGTTCCCCTTCAGGGGGAGGGAATTAGAAAGCAGAAAATTCAGTTCATGTCAGAGACAGTCCCTGTTCCTATTACTATGGAACCAATTTGGACCCTGAACTGCCATGGAGTACATCTGTGCAGGGGTCTTAGGTTATCTCCATACATGGTCCTTGGTTGGAGTATCAGTCTCAGGAAAGACCCCTGTGCCTAGATTTTTTGATTGTGTTGGTCTCCTTGTGGAGTTCCTGTCCTCTCCATATCTTATTGTGTACCACTTCTTTTCCTAAGCTTACCTACACTCTGTCCAAAGGTTGGCCATAAGTCTCAACATCTGCTTTGATAGTCTGCAGGGCAGAGCCTTTCAGAGGTCCTCTGTGTCAGGCTCCTGACTTATTCCCTCTTTTCTCCTTCTACTGATGTCCATTCTCTTTGCCTTTCTGGATAGGGCTTGAGCAATTTATCAAGAGTCCTCCCTCTTGATTAGTTTCTTTAGATATACAGATTCTAGTAGGTTTATTCTATATTATATGTCTATATGAGTGAGTATATACCGTGTGTGTGTGTGTGTGTCTTACTGTTTGGGGGATAGCTCACTCAGGATGATCTTTTCCAGATCCCACCATTTACCTGAAAATTTCATGATTTCCTTCTTTTTTATTGCATAGTAATATTCCATTGTTTAGATGTACCACAATTTCTGTATCCATTCCTCCACTGAGGGGGATCTGGGATGTTTCCAGCTTCTGTCTATTACAAATAAAGCTGCTACAAACATGGTTGAGCAAATGTTCTTATTGTGTACTTGATCCTCTTTGTGTATATACTGAGGAGTGGTATAGCTGGATCTTGAGGAAGTACTATTCCTAGTTTTCTGAGGAAGTGCAAGATTGCTTTCCAGAGTAGTTGTACAATTTTACATTCCCAAGAGCAGTGGAGGAGGGTTCCCCTTTCTCCACAACCTCTGCAGCATGAGTTGACACTTGAGTTTTTCCTCTTAACCATGTTGATGGGTGTAAGGTGAAGTGTTAGTGTCCTTTTGATTTGCCTTTCTCTGATGGCTAATGAGGTTGAGCATTTCATTAAGTGTTTCTCTGCCATTCGATAATCCTCTCTTGAGAATTCTGTGTTTAGCTCTGTACTCCATTTTTTAATTGGATTACTTGATTTGTTCCTGTTCAACTTCTTCTTTTTTCTTTTTTTTTAATGTCATTTTTTTCTTATCAGTTACATTTTATTAACTCTGAATCCCAGCTGTGTCCTGTTCCCTCATACCTTCCCAATCCCACCCTCCCTCTCTCATCTCCAGCATGCCCCTTTCCATGTCCACTGATAGGGGGGACCTCCTCCACATTCATCCTATCCAGTTTTTTTTTTCAGGTATCTTCAGGACTGGCTGCAAAGACCTCCTCTATGGCCTAACAGGGCTGCTCCTCCTGAAAAGAACACCAACAGCACAGGCTCTAAGAGCAACAATCAATAAATGGGACCTCATGAAACTGAAAAGCTTATGTAAAGCAAAAGACACTGTCATCAAAACAAAATGACTGCCTACAGATTGGGCAAGAATCTTCACCAACCCTTTATCTGACAGAGGGCTAATATCCAGCATATATAAAGAACTAAAGAAGCAGAAAAGCAACAAACCAAATAATCCCATTAAAAAAATGGGGAATGGAGCTAAACAGAGAATTCTCGAAAGAGGAACATTGAATGGCAGAGAAACAGTTAAAGAAATGCTCAACCTCATTAGCCATTATGGAAATGCAAATCAAAACGACCCTGAGATTTTACCTTACACACATCAGAATGGCCAAGATGAAAAACTCAAGTGATAACACATTCTGAAGAGGTTGTGGAGAAAGGGGAACCCTCCTCCACTGCTGGTGGGAATGTAAACTGGTTCAACCACTTTGGAAGTCAATCTGGTGCTTTCTCAGACAATTAGGAGTAGTGCAACCTCAAGAACCAGCTCTACCACTCCTAGGTATATACCCAAAATTTACTCAAGTACACAACAAGGACATTTGTTCAACAATGTTTGTAGCAGCTTTATTTGTAATAGCCAGAACTTGGAAACAACCCAGATGTCCATCAAGGGAGGAATGGATAGAGAAATTGTGGTATTTTTACATGATGGAATACTACTCAGCAAACAAAAAGGAGGAAATCCTGTTTAACTTCTTGAGGTACTTATATATACTGGAAATTAGTCTTTTGTCAGATAAAGGGATAGTGAAGATCCTTTCCCAATCTGTAGGCAGTCATTTTGTTCTGAGGACATTGTCCTTTGCTTTACAGGAGCTTTTCTGTTTCATGAGGTCCCAGTTATTGATAGTTGCTCTTAGAGCCTGTGCTGTTGGTATTCTGTTCAGGAAGTTGTCTTCTGTGCCAATGAGGTCATTTTTGTCAAAAATCAGGTATCCGTAAATGTGTGAGTTTATTTCAGGGTCTTCTATTCAATTCAATTGATCCACCAGTCTGTTTCTATGCCTGTACCATGCAGGTTTTATTATTGCTCTATATTACAGCTTGAGATCAGGGATGGAGATACCTCTTGAAAATCTTTTATTGTAGAGAATTATTTTAGCAATTCTGGGATTCCTGTTGTTCCAAATAAAGGTGAGAATTTTTATTTTAAGGATGTAAAGAATTGTGTCGGAAATTTGATCGGAATTGCATTGAATCTGTAGATTGCTTTTGGTAAAATGGCCATTTTTAATATATTAATCCTGCCAAGCCATGAGTATGGGAGATCTTTCCATCTTCTAATATCTTCTTCCAATTCTTTCTTCAGAGACTGAAAATATTTTTCATACAAGTCTTTGAATTGCTTGGTTAGTTTCAGACCAAGGTACTTTATGTTCTTTGTGGCTATTGTAAAGGGTGTTGCTTCTCTAAATTCTTTCTCAGACCTTTTGTCTTTTGTATACAGGAAGGCTACTGATTTTTTTGAGTTAATTTTATATCCAGCCACTTCGCTGAAGCTGTGAATCAGCTGTAGGAGTTCCCTAGTAGAATTTTTGGAGTCACTCAGGTGTACTATCATATCATCTTTTATCTCCTTGTTCTCTTTTAATTGTCCAAATGCTCTAGGAAGGATTTTACGAACAATGTTGAAGGGATGTGGAGAGAGTGGGCAGTCTTGCCTTGTCCTGGATTTCAGTGGGACTGATTTAAGTTTATCTCCATTGAGTTTATTTTTGGCTATAGGCTTGCTGTGTGTTGTCTTTACTATGTTCAGGTATGTGCCTTGTATCCCTGATCTCTCCAAGACTTTAAACATGAATGGATGTTGGATTTTGTCAAATGCCTTTTCAGCATCTAAAGAGACTACCATGCATTTTTTTTTCTTTCAGTTTATTTGGTGGATCACATTGATGGATTTCCATATATTGAATCACCCCTGCATGCCTGGGATGAAGCCTACTTGGTCATAGTCGATGATGTTTGATGTGTTCATGGATTCTGTTTGCAAGTGTTTTGTTGAGTATTTTTGCATCAATGTTCATGAGGGAGATTGGCCTGAAATTCTCTTTCTTTGTTGGGTCTTCAAGAGGTTTAGGTACCAAGGTGACTGTGGCTTCATAGAATAAGTTTGGTAGTGTTCCTTCTGTTTCTATTTTGTGGAATAGTTTGAAGAGTATTGGTGTTTGCTCTTCTTTAAAGGTCTGGAACCATCTTGCCCTGGGCTTTTTTTTTTTTTTTTTTTTTTTTTTTTTTGCATGGGGGACTTCTGTTGACATTTTCTATTTCCTTAGGGGAAGGGCTATTCAACTGATTTACCTGGTCTTGATTCAGCTTTGGCATGTGGAATTGGTCAAGAAATTGTACATTTCATTTAGATTTTCAAATTTTGTGGCTTATAGGCTTTTGAAGTAAGACATAACTATTGTTTGGATTTCTTTGGTGTCTGTGGTTATGTCCCCCTTTTCATTTCTGATTTTGTTTATTTGGATAGTGTCTCTCTGCCTTTTAGTTAGCTTGGCTAAGGGTTTGTATATCTTTTTATTTTCTCAAAGGTACAGCTCTTGGTTTCATTGATTCTTTGAATTGTATTATTTGTTTCTAATTTATTGATTTCAACCATGTGTTTGATAATTTCCAGCCATCTACTCCTCTTTGGTGTGTCTGCTTCTTTGTATTCTAGGGCTTTTATGTGAGCCATTAAGTTGCTTGAATGAGATGTTTTGAATTTCTTCTTAAAGGCAGAGTGCTATGTACTTTCCTCTTGGCACTGCTTTCATTGTGTCCCATAAGTTTGAGTATGTTGTGCCTTCATTTTCATTGATTTCTAGGAAGTGTTTAATTTCTTTCTTTATTTCTTCTCTGACCCAACTGCCTGATCAAGCAAGGCTTTCCCTGAATCCTTCATATGTAGAGGAGGAACATAGCTCCTTCTCAAACTTAGGATCCTGCTTTTCTAGTAACAGCCTGGGGCCTAGGCCTTCGACACTTTTTGTAGGGCTCTGAGTTACAGTGAAATTAAGAGAGCTCCTTCTCCAAAACCAAGAATATGTTTGGGAGAATTGGTCATGCTCTGGTGCCAGGACATTTGGGGAGGGTTCACTTCTGTTCCTGAGACCTCCAACTCTTCTCTCCACATAGGGCTGTTGTTTTCAATTCCAAGGCTGCAGTGGGCTAGATCAGAAAGTTTTTGAAATACCCTGTGTGTTCCCCTTAAGCAGCACTGTTTAACTTCCTTGTGTGTTTATTCTACAGTATGCTTGTTTCTGCTGTCTTCATAAACATCCCCCATTTCCTTCTATTTTTTACCTGGAAGTAGTGGACACAATGTTCTTCTTAAGAAGCTTGCATGGCATGAGACCTCTCTACCCAAGCTTTTATCTTTTCTTCCTTGTATTTTACCAGTCTTTCTCATCCCCTGGTACATTCCCTTCTAGACCCCATCACTGAAGAATGATGTGCTGTTTCAGGACACTCATGTACTTAAGAAATAATTTTGGATATATTTTTTGTTTATTGATTTAAAGTTTTCATTCTCTATAATATCTCTACAGCCCTAATTTCTCTCTCTGATTTCACATTCTGCTTCTATGATATAGTAAATAACTCCATGTTTTAAGTTCTGTTTGCAGATGCCCTCTCTCCATTATTCATTTGTATGTACTTTTATGTAGTGCTGTTTAAGTGTTATTGAGGCATTCTGAAATGTTTTTAATTAATTAATTAATTAGTTAATTTTCTTTACATCCCAAGCACAGATTTTCTTTCTTCTTCACCTCTTAGTCCTTCTCTCTCATCTTTCCCCAGTAATTCTTCCTCTCCTATTCTTCAGAAAAGGGAAGGCCTCCTAATGACAACAAGCAACCTTGGCATTTCAAGTTGCAGTTGCCTAGGCACAGCTTCTCCTATTGAGGCCAGTCAATGTGATCCAGTTAGGTAAAGAGATTCAAAGGCAGGCAATAGAGTCAGAGACAGTTCCTGCTCTAACTATTAGGAGTCTGACATGAAGACCTTGCTACACAACTGTTGCAAGTGTGCAGCGGGTCTTGGTCCTTCCAAGGCATACTCTCTTTGAGCTTTTATCGGCCCAGGTTAGTTGATTCTATAGGTTTTCTTGTGGTGTCTTTGACCCCTCTGACTCCTACAATTCTTCTTCCTTTTTTTCCATAGGAATTCCCAACTCCACCTAATGTTTGTCTGCATGTTTTTGCATCTGTTTCCATGAGTTAGGGAGTGAAGCCACTCTGATGACAGTTATGCTAGGTTCTTGTCTCTGTACAGCTTATAGGCAGGATGACATCTTGCCTGCTTAGAGGAGATAGCTTGTTTAGGCTCCATAGGTCCTATCACAAGGGAATCTTAGCCAGAGTCACCCTCAAAGATTCCCGGAATTTTCCACTGTACTAGATTACTGCCTGTGCCAGTGCTACTCCTCCATCCACAATCCACTAACTCCAGTTTTCTTTTCAGCCATCCTCCACACTTCTCTCCTATTCTCCTTTCAACCCCTTCTTCCACTGGATTCCCCATCCATATCCACCACAGATATCAGATGTCTCTTTTATTCTACCTTCTCAATGAGATTCAAGTTTCCTATCTTGAGTACTACTTGTTACTTAGCTTCAGTCCCAAGGACGAAAGGAGTTTCTCAGCTGCAGAGGTTCTGCAGGTGTTCGTGGAATTGAGAGAGTGGATAAGGCATTTTCCACAACTTGTGACATAGTTTTTGTGGCAGGAAGCAGACATTAAATTATTCTTCAATGTCATTTTGTGTGTGCACTTCACTGATTCTAGTTTTGCCAGAAACCAAAACGGAATATGAATGACTACAGAGCCAAGGCAGACCTTTATGATCACATCCATTTGAGAGATAAATCTAGACCATGGGACTTCTTTGTTCAAAAGAAATATTAGTATCTGGTGGTTCAAAAACACTTACACTTCAGAGGTCACTTTGAGTTAATTTTGTGGGAGTTTTAAAGTTTGTCTATAATTTCTTTTTTTCCTTGTTCTTTATTCTTCCCTCTTACAATACATCTTGACTGATTCCTTCTTTCCTTCCTCTTTTTTCAACTCCCATCCCTTCTCTGCAATATTCATTGCTCCTCCATTTCCCTTGAGAAAAGAGCAAATCTTCAGTGATATTAGCTGAACAAGGCATATCAAAATTCTATAAGACTATGCATAAACCATTGTATCAAGGTTGGACAAAGCAACTCAGTTGGAGGAAAAAAAAGTTGACATCCAAAAGAGTCAGAGATACCCTACTCCAACTCTTAGGAGTTCCACAAAAACCCCCAAATCAAACAACCACAGCATGTACACAGAAGACCAAGCTCAGACCCATGCAGGCTCCATGATGTTGCTTCAGTGTTGGTATAATGTTCTTTTAAAATGTATATGCCTTACCCTTGTTAATTCAAATGCTGATTTCTCCACCCCCAACTCTCTGGTTTCAATTTGGATATTGCATTGTGATACTCACTATAAGCATCCTGTCCCATCTCTTGTGTAAACAGGACACAAATAAAGCAGCTGGATACAATGTTGTGCAATGGGAGGAGCCAGAGGACAGGAAAGAGGGGAGGAGCTAGAGAATGAGGAGGAGCTAGAGAATGAGGAGGAGCTCGAGGAGAGGGGTGCACTAGGAGAGCAGAGCGGGAGGAGAGCTTGGAGGACTTGGAGCATGAACCAGACCTAAGATTTCACAAAAAGCAAGTATAATGTGGGAAATCTAAATTTTAGGAAACTGAGGGCATGGAGGTTTAGGAGGGAGTAAATATTGCCCAGCATTGTGTTCTAGGTTAACTAAAAACCCAGTCTCTGTGTGGTGATTTGGTTTTACAGCTGCTGAGGATTAACAGCAGCAATACCAGAAGTTAAACCCATAGTAAATATTAATAACTTTATACAACAAATGGCGCCCAACTAATCTAAGAATCCACACACTTTAAATCATACTTCACCATAATTTGGTGGGGGCAATAAGCTCCCAGTGATGTAAACCAAACTTAAAATCTAAAAACTCTCAGGTCAGTTACTGTCTCTTTAAGAGAGACTCTTAAACAGGCCTTGGAGCAAAAGGCAGCCTACTGTGGGCAGACCTGAGACTTCCCTAACAAAACTAGCTGCCACTACAGTCTAACAGGATGGAAGAAACAATAAAACAGATTTCTTGGAGCTTGGCTGATAATCTATTCTATGGTTTTAAGACTGAAATAAAGGAAAGTCTAGAAATTGTAACTATGCTTACATTCATAGTCCTCAATTTAACCTTAATCATTGCATTAGCCTTTTATGTCTTCTCGAAGGCAAAGGCTTTAGAAAAGATACTGGAACAGCACAAAGAACAACTAGAACAACATAAAGGAAAAAATGAAGACTGGAAACAGGACCAAAAACAAGAGATACAAAAACTTACAGAACGCAATCAACAACAGGAAGATAGGGCAGAGGTTTTAGAAAAGATACTGGAACAGCACAAAGAACAACTAGAACAATATAAAGAAAAAATTAAAAGTTGGAAGAGAAGCATAAAACAAGAGATTCAAGAGATTATTGAACAAAACAAACAACAGGGAGATAGGTATGAAATATGGGTGCAGACCTTAAGAGAAGAGTTTAGAATACTAAGTAAAGAAAATACTCAGGTAGAGGCAAAAGACAAAAATAAAGAAAGCCAACCAAAGGTGTTTAGAAAACCAACGTTGGCTTATCCAGTCACTATACAGCAGAAACCAGCAGATGATGATCATCCACTGAATAATCATGAAGCTGAATGGCGCCCTGTGGAAGTGCTAGATCTGAGGAAATTTAAGGAAAGTGTTACTAATTTTGGAATGCATTCACCATTTGTAAAACAAATGTTGACTTCCTGGTCAATCAAAAGTAGAGTAATCCCCAAGAATTGGGAGGATATGGCAAAGGCAATATTAGAACCTGGGCCATATTTACAGTGGCTATCATGGTGGAGAGAAGAGGCTAGAGAGATGGCACACAAAAATAGAGCCAGAGGTGTTGGTGTTTCTAAGGAACAGCTGCTTGGTGATGGCCAGTATGCTGACACAGAGATACAAGCTGTATATAACGAAGAAACCTTAGCATTATGTCGCTTAGCAGCCTGAAATGCTTGGGACAAGGTTGAGGAATCAGGAAAAAGGCTTGAGCCATTCTCCCAGGTCATACAAGGTCCAAGTGAAACATTTCCTAACTTTTCGCAAAGATTGACTTCAGCTGTGGATAGAAGTATATCAGATCCACTAGCTAGAAAAGCACTAATAGAATCTTTAGCTTTTGAAAATGCTAATACTGAATGCAAAGAGGCAATAAGGCCATTAAGAGCAAGATCTGCTCCAATAGACGAATGGATTAGAAATATGATTGATATTAGACCTCATTCACCCAATTTGACCTTGGTAAGAGAAACTACCTCAAAAGACCTTGGGAGATGTTGTAATTGTGATGGGCGAGATTACTATAGAAGAAATTACCAGGAAAACCAAAATAATTCAAGAAGGGAGCCTATGCTTCCTAGAATATGCAGAAGATGTGGCAAGGGTCGTCACTGGCCTAGTGAATGTAGAGCATTCATAGATAAATGGGGTAATCCTTTATCAAAAAACGCCCAAGGGGGCCTCTTGCAGGCCCCAGAACAGGACAGGGATACTCCTCCACAAGAAAGTTAAACACCACTGCTCTGGGAATAAACATTAAAAACTTGGACAGTGAGGCCAAACCAGATTCTATAGATAAATCAAAAAACCAGGAGAACAAAAAACAAATACATTGGCAAACCTCTATAAATGATCAAAGGCCAAAGTTAAAGATAATTTTAAATAATATTGAAATTGAAGGCTTGGTAGATACTGGGGCTGATGTCACAATTCTTACTTGTAAATCCTGGCCTCCAAATTGGCCACTTCAGGAGGTGGATATTCAATTCCAAGGAGTTGGGACTTTATCTAAAGTGAAACAAAGTGTTAGGTGTTAAACGGCTTAAATGTATAGGACCAGAAGGTCAAATAGGAAAACTAAAACCATACGTGGCTGAGATAGCCATAAACTTATGGGGAAGAGATCTGTGACAACAATGGAAGACCCAGATTAACATCCCCCCAAGTTCTGAGACAAGCCAAAAAAGAGGTAATACTCCTGATAAAGAAGCTAAAATTATTAAAAAAAATGTCATCAAAAACAGTTTCAGACTGTCCAGGCTGTCCATAAACAAAATACAGCAGAGGCCGTCTCTTCAACTGCCTGTTGGGAAGCCACTGCTAATAAAATTCCCACAGCCTTACCACTAAGGTGGTTGCCTGACCAACCTATTTGGATTGAACAATGGTCTATGAGTAAAGAAAAATTACTGGCACTAGAACAGTTAGTCCTGGAACAGCTGGAGGCTCAACATATAGAGGAGTCCAACAGCCCTTGTAATTCTCCGGTATTTGTCATCAAAAAGAAATCTGACAAATGAAGGATGTTAACAGATCTAAGAGCAATTAACAAAATTATTCAGCCAGTGGGATCGTTACAATCTGGAATCCCACTGCCTTCCTTGTTACCTAAAGAATGGCCTATTATAGTGATTGATTTAAAGGATTGCTTTTTCACAATTCCTTTACATGAACATGATAGGGAAAGGTTTGCTTTCTCAGTACCCACTTTGAATAGAAGATGTCCAATAAAGAGGTATCACTGGAGGGTCTTACCATAGGGGATGTTAAACAGTCCTGCTTTGTGCCAATATTTTGTACAACAACCGTTGGAGGTAATTCGTAAGCAGTTTCCTCAATCCATAATTTACCACTATATGGATGATATCTTATTAGCTGATTCAGATATGAAAACCTTAGAAAATATTTTTGATAAAATAAATAGAACTTTGCCTTGTTGGGGATTACAGATTGCTCCCGAAAAAATACAAAGAGGAGATTCTATTAATTACCTAGGATATAAAATAGGTCTACAGAAAATTCGACCACAAAAAGTACAAATTAGAAAAAAACAGCTAAGAACTCTTAATGATTTTCAAAAATTGCTGGGAGATATTAACTGGCTACGGCCTACCCTTGGTTTAGCTACTCAAGAGCTAAGTAACTTATTTCAAACCTTACAGGGTGATAAGGACTTAAATAGTCCAAGAACGTTACCAGTTGAAGCTGAAAAGGAATTGGCTCTGGTAGAAAGGAAATTACAAGATGCATGTATAGACCGTATTGATCCAAAGAGGGCCTGTATTTTGGTTATTTTGCCCTCCACTCATTCTCCCACAGGAATTCTTATGCAGAGGGAGGACTACATTTTAGAATGGATATTTTTGGCACACAAACAAAACAAAAAACTAAAAACCTATATAGAAAAGGTTTCTGAATTGATCCTAAAAGGAAAAATGAGACTTCGTCAACTGGCTGGAATAGATCCAGCTGAAATTGTGGTGCCCTTTACCAATGCTGAGATTTTGTCATTATGGGCAGACAACGAATATTGGCAAAGAGCTTGGTGTGAATTTTTGGGAGAAATCAACAACAAATACCCAAAAAGCAAGCGACTTCAGTTTATAAAAAAACCAATTGGATTCTCCCTCATATAGTAAAAGGAACTCCAATTTCTGGAGCTCCCACATTTTATACAGATGCCAATAAATCAAAAAAGGCAGGTTATAAGTCAGAAAATCTGAGTAAAGTGGTGGAGAGTCCATATGATTCAGTTCAAAAATCAGAATGATATGCAATTCTCTTGGTGTTATCAGATTTTCAGGACTCTCTTAATATAGTCACTGACTCTCAATATGCAGAAAGAGTTGTTCTGCATATAGAAACTGCTGATCTAATTCAGGATAATTCAGACTTAACTTCACTGTTCCTTCAATTACAACCAGTAATCAGAAATAGAAATAATCAATTGTATATAACACATGTCAGATCTCATACAGGTTTACCAGGTCCTCTAGCATAAGGCAATGATGAAATTGATGAACTATTGATAGGAAGCGTGTTAGAGGCCTCAGAATTTCATAAAAAACACCATGTTAACAGCAAAGGTTTAAAAAGAGAGTTTTCTATCACTTGGCAACAAGCCAAAGACATTGTGAGAAAATGCCCAGCTTGTACTTTATATAGCCAAACTCCACTCCCTGCAGGAAGTAACCCTAAAGGTAACCAAAGAAATGAAATTTGGCACATGGACGTGCTTTATTTTACAGAGTTTGGTAAATTGAAATATGTGCACCATACTATAGACACATATTCAGGGTTTCAGTGGGCAACAGCCTTAAGCTCTGAAAAGGCTGATTCAGTTATTACCCATTTATTAGAAGTGATGGCAATTATGGGCATACCTAAACAAATTAAGACTGATAATGCTACAGCGTATGTCTCTAATAAAATGGAAGGATTTTTTACATATTACAAGATGAAGCATGTCACAGGTATACCTCACAATCCTACTGGTCAAGCAGTTATTGAAAGATCCAATCGTACTTTAAGGGACATGCTTAACAGAGAGGGGTATTAAAAACCCCCAGAGACAGATTATATAATGCTTTGTTGACCTTAATTTTTTTAAATGTTAATGAACAACAAACAACAGCTGCGGAGAGACACTGGGTTATAGAAAAAAAAACTGCTGAATTATGTCAGCCTATATATTTCAAAGATACCCTAACTTCACAATGGAGAGTGGGGAATGTGTTACGCTAGGGAAGAGGTTTTGCTTATGTTCATGCAGGAGAAGAGAAATTATGGGTTCCTTCAAAACTAATAAAAATCAGAAATGACAGTGGAAGACCACCGGAAGACCTTAGCCACTCAGAAGAGGAGAGAAATCAAGATCAAACAGAACAGGTAACATAAATTGATAATCCCTTTACCTGGAAATACCTCTGAAACTGACAGACATAAAAATGTCTCCAGTCAGAACTCCATCAATACTTGGGCAATAATTCTTGGCTATAATATCCTCAAAATGTATTATGCTAACCTTTTAATTTGCATAGATAAAATTGGCTTACATTTTAGTTTCATCCTGCACCTCTCATACATTTATAATTTTAGAACTCTATAATGCTTGTGAGAAATTATATGTTTGCAGAACAAAAGAACTAGACAACAGAGATGCTAGAGCAAACCTAACAGAATCATTCTTCAGCATGTTGAGAAACTGACACATCTGTTCCAGCATCTTGCACGTTCCAGCATTCTGCTTGTACCTGCCTCAACTTCTTCAACTGCCGTTTCACATCAAAGCCTGCTCCCAAAAGAACTTTGAAGAAAGCCACTAATTTTAACTGGTCCAGCATTTTGGACTGTTCCAAAAAGGACTTTTATTAAGCCTGAAATTTCTCAACATTCAAATGTTATTGGACCACAAATGTTATTACTTGCTTAATTAACCATTTTTATTTGGGCCCCCTATAGGATTTCTACATGTCCACAATGTCAGCTAGAAGAAACTCATGAGAATGGCGTCCAATTTCCTTTAAAGGGGGTTGGGTATGTTTTTGGTTGTTTGATATGGCTACAAAATTTTATTTTCATTGGGAGATGTTTATTATTAATGGTCTTATTCCAAGTGAAACAAGGAATATACAGGGATATTTCATAGAAATAGAAAAACTTAAGGTTTTATTTGTTATTCACAAATTAGGTTAATTTTAACTCTGGTATAGGATTTTGCATATTGATGCAAAAATAAGTATTTTTAATACATTGGTATAAGCTTTAGTATATTGATAAAAAGTCAAGGTTACTTCCAATATTTTTAAACTACTATTAAAAGGTGGTTAGGATATTAGGTATACAAGTTAATTGTTAGTTATTCAACTCAAAGTCATGTCAGACACTAGTTTAATTTGTCACAGGAGTATATCTTGTAGGTTTGACAGATAAATATGATTTTGTATACAAAGCGATTACATAAATATAGGTAGTCTTCAAAAACTTCGGAGACCTACAGAATATGGCATTTAAAATGTTCTTATTATTTTAAAGATTCTTTGACAATGAGACAAGTCATTTCTTGGCAGCACCCCACCTACCTGAAAGAAGATAATGAGCATCGAAGAACCTCCATATGGAGATGGCTTCAAATGTGGCAAACAAGCCACTCGGGTAAAGAAAATACCCTCGCTTCACAACAGACAAATTCTGCCTAAAATGGGCAAGCTTAAATGCAGGACAAGTCAACTGCCAAATTCTGCCAAGACAGGGTAAGCAAGTCCTAAAAAGTTCCTGCTTCACGTATATGTCTGTCAAAATATTCTGAGCCAGAAGGCTGAAGATGATGCTCCAATGTTATAGAGAGTTATGGGTGACTAACTGTTCAGCAGCAAACTGTCTCTGTCAATTTTTTATTTTTTGGAAGCTGCTAACATGCACTTCCTATTTACTCTCATAACTAATTTTATTACGTCTCAAGTCTCTGATGGGGTTGAAGAAAAAATAATTGCAGTACCACATTTAAGCTTAAGTTGTTTAGAAATTAAGAAATCTTTTTATATAGGTAATACCAATAAGGATAAAAGTTAATTTAGGTATAGAATTTTAAACTTATCAAGATAGATAGGATAATCAGACACTTTCTCCTAAGATACCCTCTCGATGTGCTAAATACACATGGACAAGACATTGCATGTGTAGATCTTACCTAACAGTTTTCATAATTTCATAATTATTGTTGTATTGAAAGAAAAAGAGCCTTTATTGGACTTAAAGGGGGAAATGTTGGTATAATGTTCTTTTAAAATGTATATGCCTTACCCTTGTTAATTCAAATGCTGATTTCCCCACCCACAACTCTCTGGTTTCAATTTGGATATTGCATTGTGATACTCACTATAAGCATCCTGTCCCATCTCTTGTGTAAATAGGACACAAATAAAGCAGCTGGATACAATGTTGTGCAGTGGGAGGAGCCAGAGAACAGGAAAGAGGGGAGGAGCTAGAGAATGAGGAGGAGCTAGAGAACGAGGAGCAGCTCGAGGAGAGGGGTGCAGTAGGAGAGCAGAGCTGGAGGAGAGCTTGGAGGACTTGGAGCATGAACCAGACCTAAGATTTCACAAAAAGCAGGTATAATGTGGGAAATCTAAATGTTAGGAAATTGAGGGCATGGAGGTTTAGGAGGGAGTAAATATTGCCCAGCATTGTGTTCTAGGTTAACTAAAAACCCAGTCTCTGTGTGGTGATTTGGTTTTACAGCTGCTGAGGATTAACAGCAGCAATACCAGAAGTTAAACCCATAATAAATATTAATAACTTTATACAACACTTCAGTCTGTGTCTTTTGGAGTATTTCATTGCCCTCCTTATGAATTCTCCTTAGTTGACTAATTGGGCCATGTTCTTGTGGTGTCCTTGAACTTTTTGGCTCCAACAATCCTCCGTCCTCCTCCTCTTTCTCCCGGATCCCTGAGTTAACGCTAATATTTGGATGTAGATTACTGTATTTGCTCCCTTCACTATGGGGGCTCCCCCTCTGATCACTACTGAACTAGGCAGCATCTATGAATATAGCAGAATATTGTAAGCTATCATTTCATTGACTTTTTTATTTTATTATTATTTTTTTTATCAGTTACATTTTATTAACTCTGTATCCCAGCCGTGTCCTGATCCCTCATTCCCTCCCAGTCCCTCCCTCCCTCTGTCATCTCCACCGTGCCCCTTTCCAAGTCCACTGATAGGGGGGACCTCCTCCCCATTCATCTGATCCTGTTTTATCAGGTATCTTCAGGACTGGCTGCAAAGCCCTCCTCTGTGGCCTAACAGGACTGCTCCTCCCTTCGGGGGTGGGGAGACCAAAGAGCCAGTCATTGAGTTCCTGTTAGAAATAGTCCTTGTTCCCCTCACTTTGGGAAACCAATTGGTTACTGAGCTACCACAGGCTACATCTGAGTGGAGGTTCTAGGTTATATCCATACATGGTCCTTGGTTGAATGTCAGTCTCAGAAAAGACCCTGTGCCCAGATATATTTGGTCCTTGTGGAGCTCCTATCCTTTCCCCATCAGACTAACTCCCCTTCTTTCTTATGATTCCCTGTACTCTGCCAAAGGTTTGGTCATGAGTCTTTGCTTTGAAAACACTGCTAGTTAGAGTCTTTCAGATGTGCTCAGTAGACTCCTGTCATACATTCAATGCACATCCCATCTGTCTTTCTAAATGAGGATTGATCATCTTACCCCATGTCTGCTCAATTGATTATCTTTTTTAGGTGTATAGATTTCATTATGTTTATCATATCTTATAGGTCTAGATGAGTGAGTATATCCCATGTTTGTCTTTCTCCTTCTGGGATATTTCACTCAGAATGATCTTTTCTAGATCCCACCATTTGCCTGCAAATTTCATGATTTCCTCCTTTTTGATTGCTGAGTAGTATTCCATTGTGTAAAAATACTACAATTTCTGTACCCATTCCTCCGTTGATGGACATTTGGGTTGTTTCCAGGTTCTGGCTATTACAAATAAAGCTGCTATAAACATGGTTGAGCAAGCATCCCTTTTGTGTACTTGAATGAATTTGGGTATATACCTAGCAGTGGTATAGCAGGGTCTTGAGGAAGCACTATTCCTAATTGTCTTAGAAAGTGCCAGATAGCTTTCCAGAGTGGTTGTAACAGTTTACATTCCCACCAGCAGTGGAGGAGGGTTCCCCTTTCTCCACAACCACTCCAGCATGTGTTATCGCTTGAGTTTTTCATGTTGGCCATTCTGATTGGTGTAAGGTGATATCTCAGGGTTGTTTTGATTTGCATTTCCCTGATGACTAATGAGGATGAGCATTTCTTTAAGTGTTTTTCTGCCATTCGATATTCCTCTGTCAAGAATTCTCTGTTTAGCTCTGTTCCCCATTTTTTAAGTGGATTACTTAGTTTGCTGCTTTTCAGCTTCTTTAGTTCTTTGTATATACTGGATATTAGTCCTCTGTCAGATACAGGGTTAGTGAAGATTCTTGTCCAATCTGTAGGCAGTCATTTTGTTTTAATGACGGTATCCTTTGCTTTACAGAAACTTTTCAGTTTCATGAGGTCCCATTTATTGATTTTTGCTCTTAGAGCCTGTGCTGTTGGTGTTCTGTTCAGGAAGTTGTCTCCTGTGCCAATGAGTTCTAGGCTGTTCCCCACTTTTTTTTTTCCAATTGATTTAGGGTATCTGGTTTTATGTTGAGGTCCTTGATCCACTTTAACCTTATTTTTCTGCAGGGTGATAAATATGGATCTATTTTCATTTTTCTGCATGTAGACATCCAGTTGGTCCAGCACCATTTGTTGAAGATGCTGTCTTTTTTCCATTGAATGGATTTGGCTTCTTTGTCAAATATCGAGTATTCATATGTATGTGGATTTATTTCTCGTTCTTCTATGTGGTTCCATTGATCCTCCTTTCTGTTTCTACGCCAATACCATGCAGTTTTTATTACTGTTGCCCTGTAGTACAGCTTGAGATCAGGGATGGAGATACCTCCAGATGATCTGTTGTTGTACAGGATCTTTTTGGAGATTCTGGGTTTTTCGTTTCTCCATATGAAGCTGAGAATCTTTTTTTCAAGGTCTGTAAAGAATTGAGTTGGTATTTTGATGGGAATTGCATTGAATCTCTAGACTGCTTTTGGCAGTATGGCCATTTTCACAATGTTAATCCTACCAATCCATGAGCACGGGAGATCTTTCCATCTTCTGATATCTTCTTCGATTTCTTTCTTCAGAGACTTCAAGTTTTTTCTCAAACAGGTCTTTCACTTGTTTGGTTACAGTCACACCAAGGTAATTTATGTTATTAGTGGCTATTATGAAGGGTGTTGTTTCCTTAATTTCTTCCTCAGCCTTTTTGTCTTTGGTATATAGGAGGGCTTCTGATTTTTTTGAGTTGATTTTGTATCCTGCCACTTTGCTGAAGGTGTTCATCAGCTGAAGGAGTTCTCTCGTTGAATTATTGGGGTCGCTCATGTATACTATCCTATCATCTGCAAATAGTGACACTTTGCCCTCTTCCTTTCTGATTTGTATCCCCTTGATCTCCTTTAGTTGTCTTATTGCTCTGGCTAGGATTTCAAGTACTATGTTGAAGAGATATGAGGACAATGGACAGCCTTGTCTTGTCCCTGACTTCAGTGGGATTGATTTAAGTTTCTCTCCATTGAGTTTGATGTTGACTAGAGGCTTGCTGTATATTGCCTTTACTATGTTTAGGTATGTGCCTTGTATCGCTTATCTCTCCAAGACTTTAAACATGAATGGGTGTTGGAGTTTTTCAAATGCTTTTTCGACATCAAAGGAGATTATTATGTGTTTTTTCTCCTTCAGTTTGTTTATGTAGTGGATTACATTGATGGATTTCCATATGTTGAACCACCCTTGCATTCCTGGGATGAAGCCTACTTGGTCATGGTGGATGATATCTTTGATATGTTCTTGGATTCGGTTTGCAAGTATTTTATTGAGTATTTTTGCGTCAATGTTCATTATAGAGATAGGCACGGAGTTCTCTTTTTTTGTTGGGTCTTTGTGTGGTTTAGGTATTAAGGTGACTGTGCCTTCATAGAATGAGTTTGGTAGTGTTCCTTCTGTTTCTATTTTGTGGAATAGCTTGAGGAGAATTGGAGTTAGCACTTCTTTGAAGGTCTTGTAGAATTCTGCACTGAAGCCGTCTGGTCCAGGGCTTTTTTTGGAGGGGAGACTGTTACTGACTGCTTCGATTTCCTTGGGAGATATAGGGCTATTCAGTCTTTCTACCTGACTTAGTTTTGGTAGATGGAATCTTTCAAGAAAATTATCCATTTCATTTAGATTTTCAAATTTTGTAGCATATAAGCTTTTGTAGTATGACCTAATAATTGTTTGGATTTCCTCAGTGTCTGTGGTTATGTCCCCATTTTCATTTCTGATTTTGCTGATCTGGATAGTTTCTCTCTGCTTTTTAGTTAGTTTGGCTAAGGGTTTGTCTATCTTGTTGATTTTCTCAAAGAACCAGCTTTTTGTTTCATTGATTCTTTGGATAGTTTTATTTGTTTCTAGTTGATTGATTTCAGCCCTTAGTTTGATTATTTCCAGCCTTCTGCTCCTCTTGGGTGTATCTGCTTCTTTTTTTTTTCGAGGGTTTTCAGTTGGGCCATTAATTTGTTTGTATGTGATGTTATGAATTTTTTCTTGCAGGCACTTAGTGCTATAAATTTTCCTCTGAGCACTGCTTTCAATGTGTCCCATAAATTTGGGTATGTTGTGCCTTCTTTTTCATTGAATTCTAGGAAGTCTTTAATTTCTTTCTTTATTTCTTCCTTAACCCAGCTATCATTGAGTAGTAAGTTGTTCAGTTTCCATGTGCGTGTCGGCTTTTTGTTGTTTCTCTTGTTGTTGATGTCTAGCTTTAGTCCATGGTGGTCAGATATTATACAAGGGATTTTTTCAATCCTTTTGTATCTGTTGAGGTTGTGACCCACTATATGGTCTATTTTGGAAAAGGTTCCATGCAGTGTTGAAAAGAAGGTGTACTCTTTTGAGTTTGGGTGAAACGATCTGTAGAAGTCTATTAGGTCCATTTGATTTAGGGATTCTGTGAGTGCTTTTATTTCCCTATTTGGTGTCTGTCTAGTTGATCTGTCCCTTGGTGAGAGTGGAGTGTTGCAGTCTCCCACTATTAAGGTATTAGGATCAATGTATGATTTAAGCTTTAATAATGTTTCATTTACGAATGTCGGTGCTCTTGTATTTGGGGCATAGATATTCAAGATTGTGATGTCCTCTTGGTGGATTTTTCCTTTGATGAGAATATAGTGGCCCTCCTTATCTTTTTTGATTAACTTGGGATGAAAGTCTATTTTATTAGATATTAGGATGGCTACTCCAGCTTGTTTTCTGGAACCATTTGCTTGAAAACAGTTTTCCAGCCCTTTACTCTGAGGTAGTGTTTGTCTTTGTTGCATAGGTGTGTTTCTTGGATGCAACAGAATGTTGGATCCTGTTTCCTTAACCATTCTGTTAGCCTGTGTCTTTTTGTTGGTGAGTTGAGTCCATTGATATTGATAGATAATAGTGACCAATGCATGTTAGTTCCTTTTGTAAAGTAGTCGGTGATCTAACCCTGTTTCATTGCTTGTTTTCTTTTCATTTTTTGTTGGGATATTATCTGTATGCCCTGTTTTCTTGGGTGAATTTGTTTTCATTGGATTGGAGTTTTCTTTCTAGTATCTTCTGTAGGGATGGTTTGCTGTGTAGATATTGTGTAAATTTAGTTTTGTCATGGACTATTTTGTTTTCTCCATCTATGTTGATTGAAAGCTTTGCAGGGTATAGTAGTCTGGGTTGACATTTGTGATCTCTTAGAGTCTCCATGATACTTGCCCAGGCCCTTCTGGCTTTCATAGTTTCTGATGAGAAGTCTGGTGTGATTCTGATAGGTCTACCTTCATATGTTACTTGGCCTTTTTCCCTTGCTGCTTTTAATATCTTTTCTTTGTTCTGTAGATTTAGTGTTTTGACTATGATGTGATGTGATGTGTTTCTTTTCTGGTCTAGTCTATTTGGAGTTCTGTAGGCCTCTTGTATATTTATAGACATCTCTTTCTTTAAGTTGGGAAAATTTTCGTCTATGATTTTCTTGAAAATATTTTCTGGACCTTGGAGTCTGGAGTCTTCTTTTTCATGAATTCCTATTATTCTTAGATTTTGTCTTTTCATAGCATCCTTGATTTCTTGGATATTTTGTGATTGGAACTTTTCTGATTTTACTTTTTCTTTGAGAGAAGTATCCATTTCTGCAAGTGTGTCTTCACCTCCAGAGATTCTCTCTTCCATCTCTTGTATTCTGTTGGTGATGCTTACTTTTGTGGTTCCTGATCTTTTCTCCAAGTTCTCCAGCTGAAGGGTTTTCTCATTTTGTGTTTTCTTTATTGATTCTAATTCTGTTTTCATGCCTTGCACCATTTCTTTCATGTGTTTGAATTTGGATTCCTGTCTCTCTACGATGGCCTCTATTTCTTTTTTCATTTCCTTCTTATATGCCACTAATTTTTCCTCTACTTGTGTATCTATTTGTTTGGCTATGTTTGCCTGTGTTTCTTTAAGGATATTGTCTATTTCTTCTTTCTTTGCCTCCAATTGACTGGCCATCTCTTTGAAAGACTTGTTCATTTCCTCCTTATGAGCCTCAAATAATTGGGCAAGCATGGCTTTAAAATCATTTTCCTGTGCTTCTGCCGAATTGGAGTATCCATCGATTTGGGGGTTTGCTGGTGAAGTCATGATGTCCTGATTTATGTTGGAAGTGTTCTTTGCCTACCCCTGGCCATTGGCTTATGTGAAACCTTCCCTGTTTGTTTTTGGATTCTGCAGATCAGACTGGTGCTGTCTCTCTCTGGTGTCTGGAGAGTTCTTCAGGAAGCTGAGCACTCTCAGCTTGTGCTGAGGACTAGCTGTACCTGTGGGAGGAAAGTACGCAGGCACAAACGGGGCAAATGCAAGCGTGTATGCACACGCGTGTGTGTGTCTGTGTGTGTAAGTGTGCGTGGAAGTGTTTCTCGAGGGACAGAGTGATGGCTAATGTTGAACCCTTGAGTGTGTGGGAGGGGCTCTGCACTGTATATGTTGCAGGTGCTAAAGATGATAGCGGCGCAATTTCTGGCTTTAACTGCCTTAACTCCTCAATCAGGCCCACAGGGCAGGAACTTCAATGTCCCTAGTGCCCCTCTGTTTCCCAAAGTGGGTATGTGGGTGGGAGGGGGGTTCGATGCCTGGCTTCTGATTTAGAAGGACGCAGGATCTGGGGAACTGCAGATTCTCAAGGGTGCACTCACTTACAGGCAGGTCTCTTGGCAGAGATCCTGGTATCCGGGGCTCTCTGCTCTCTGGTTTGGCCCTGCTTCTTTGATGTGCTCCGCCAGTTCTGTGCTGCTGTCACTGCCAGGTTCTGAGGTCTTGCTGCAGCTGGAGATTTCAGGGTGGTCACTTCAGCAGGGATGGGGTACCCAGGCTCTCTGTTCTCTGGTTTGGCCCTGGTTAGTCTTAAACTGGATGGCTGTGGCGCCCCTCCAGTTCAGTGCTGCTCAACCGCCAAGTCCCGCTGTAACTGGAGACTGGGTCGCTAGTCCCAATGCTTTCTGGGAAGTCCTGGGGTCTCTTCACTGTGCTCTCCAAGCTTGGGAGGCCCAGCGCCTGGTGTGTCCCGGTTGTATGATGTTTCTGCCTGGTTTTGGTGAGTATATAGTATATTCTCTGTCACTGTGGGATTGGGCGGGCAGCACTGTCAGTGATGGCGATCCTGCGGAGCTAGTATGGTGTCTAGCAGATTCGCGCCCTGGTAGGATGGTGCAGCCGCTGCATGAATCTGGGACTCTGGGACACCTCATTGACTTTTTTTAAAAAATCAGTATTACATAGTTTAACACTAGATCTTTGAGGCATCTGCCTTTGGGTTCCTGGTCATCCAGGAAGTTTCAGGCATGGGCACTCTCTTATGGCTTGGTCCTCAAGTTAGGCCAGTCATTGGTTACCCATAACCACAAACTCTGCCACCACTGCTGCAGCACATCTTACAGAGAATAGGTTGTGGCTAGAAGGTTTTGTGGCTGAGTTAGTGTCCCAGTCCCACAAGTGGGAACTTAACCTGTTTACCTGTTTATATTCAGGTTCTATATACTCTATTACTAGGAGGGTTTTTTAGGTTCACCCTAATAGGTTCCCAGAAGATCCCATTGCACCAGGATTCTATGTTACCACATAAATGCTCAGAGACTCCAGTTGTCTCTCATTATACTCTCTCCCTCTGCCTCTTTCTCACTTTCTGTTCCTATCCCCACCATGTGCCCCATTACCTGTCTACCCTCAATATTTATTTTATTTCCACTTTCCAAAGATATCCTTGCTATCCAACCTAGAACGCTTCCTTTTACTCAGCCTCTCTTATTGTGTGGATTGCAGTGTGATTATCCTACACTTGACAGCTAATATCTTCTTCTAAATACATATCATGTTTGTCTTTCTGTGTATGGGTTACCACATTCAGGATAATTTTTTTCCTAGTTTAATTCATTTGTGTGTGAATTTCATGGTCCTTATTTTATTCCACTAATTTATTTGTTCATTGTACATCACAATTGCAGGTCTACTACCTCTTCCCCATTCCAACCCTCCCATCCACTTTCACTATCCCCCTCCCCCTTCTTACTCAGAGAATGGAGTCTCCCTGCACAGCATACCAATCTGCATTGGCACTTCAAGTCTCATCAGGACTAAGTGCCTCCTCTTCCCTTGAGTCAAGACAAGGCCCTGCTGGGGGAAAAGGATTCAAAGGCAGGCAACAGAGCCCAAGTTAGAGATGCCCCACCTCTAGTTGCTAGAGAACCCACAGAAAGATCAAGCAGCACATCAACTTTATATATTTCATAACTCAGGAAGATTTTTTTTCAGTTCCATACATTTTCCTGCCTATTTCATGATCCTATTTTTTTTTCTAAAACCTGAGTAATACTCCATTTTTAAAATATACCACATTTTCTTTATCCGTTCTTCCATTGAGGAATATCTAGGATGTTTCCAGATTCTGGCTATTATGAATTAAAGCCATTATGAATATGGTTGAGCAAGTGTCCCTGTGGTAAGATGGAGTGTCTTTTGGCTATATGCCCAATAGTGGTATAGCTGTATCTTGAGGTCTCAATTACCAAAATTTCTAAGGAACCACCAAATTGATTTACATAGTGGTTTTAAAGTTTGCTTTCCCAACAAAAATGAATAGGTGTTTGCCTTTTTCTACATCCTTGCCTGTCACTTGTTTTGTTGATCTTGGCTGTTCTGACAGGTGCAAGATGGAATTTCAACTAGTTTTGATTGGCATTTCCCTGAAGGCTAAGGATGTTTCTTGTCCATTTAGATTTCTCTTCTGAGAATTCCCTGTTTATTTCTTTGCCCCATTTTTAATTGGATTGTTTAGTTACTGGTTGTCTAATTTATTGAGTTCTTTTTTAAAATTTGTATATTAGCCCTTCATTGCATGCACATTTGATGAAAATCTTTTGTAGGCTGCCATGTTTTCTAATTGATGGTGTCCTTTGCATTTCAGTATTCTAGGTACCATTTATTAATTGTTGATCTTAGTGCCTGCCTGATCAGTATTCTGTTTACGAAGTTGTCTCCTGTGTCAATGTGTTCAAGGCTGTACCCTATTTGGTCTTCTGTCAGTTTCAATGTGTCTGTTTATATGTTGAGATTTTGTTCCACTTGGACATAAGTTTGTGCAAATATTGATCTCTTTGAATTCTTCTACATACATACATATATATATATATATATATATATATATATATATATATCCAGTTAGATCAGCAAAATTTCTTGAAGATGCTTTCTTTTCTCATTGTTTCTTTCTAGCTTCATAATAAAAAAGCAACTGTCCTTAGGTGTGTGGATTTATGTGTGGATCGATGTTTTAATTTTATTTAATTGACATGTCTGTTTTTATGCAAATGCCATGAGATTTTTATGACTATGACTTTGTAGTGCAATTTGAAATCAGGGAGGGCAATAACTCCATAAATTCTAATATTGCTCAGGAATGCATTTAGCTATCCTGTTTTTTGTTTTGTTTTGTTTTGTTTTGTTTTGTTTTTTGCTTTTCCATATGAAATTAAGTATTGACCTTCCAAGTTTTGAAAAGAATTGTGTTGAAGTTTTGATAGGAACTATGTTGAATCTGTAGATTGCTTTTAGAAGGATGGCATTTTTACTATGTTAATCCTATCCATTCATGAGCATGAGAGATCTTTCTGTCTTCTGATATTTCTTTAAATTTCATTTGCTAAAGATAAAGAAAAGTTCTGTAACATTCTTGTCATAGAAGTATTTTGCTTGCTTAGTAAGAGTTACCCCAAGATATTTTATATTAATTGTGGCTATTGTGAACAACTGTGTTGTTTTCCTGATATATTCTTCAGCCTATTTTTCATTTCTTTATAGGAGAGCTACTGGTTTTTGTTTTGTTTGTTTTTAGGTAATTTTGTACCCAGCCATTTTGCAGAAGTTATTTATCAACTGTAGGAGTTCCCTGACAGAATTTTTGGAATCTCTCATATATATTATCATATCTTTTGCAATTATTGATATTTTGACTACTATTTTTCCAATTTGTATTTCTTTGATCTCTTGCAGTTTTCTTACTGTCCAAGCTAGAACTACAAGTACAATATTAAATAGATATGGACAGAGGAGACAAACTTGTCTTGTTCCTGATTTTAGAGGAATTGCTTTGAGTTTCTCACCATTTAATTTGCTGTTGGCTATAGGCTTGCTGTAAATTTCCCTAATTATGTTTATGTATACTCTGTGTAATTGTACTCTCCACAAGACTTTTATCATGAAGGGGCATTGGACTTTCTCAAAGCCTTTTTCAGCATATAATGATTTGATAATGTACTTTTTTCTTTCAATATATTTACATGGTAGATTGCACTGACAGATTTTATATTTTGTACCACCCCTGAATTTCTGGGATGAAGCCTACTTGAATATGGTGAATAATCTTTTTTGATGTGTTTGTAAAATTGATTTGAAATTATTTTATTGAGTATATTTTATGTATATTTATAAGGGAAGTTTTTTTTTTATAATCCTCTGTCTTTATGTAATCTTTATGTAATCTTCGTGTAATCTTTGTGGTTTGAATATCAGGGTGACTCTGGCCTCATAAAAGAATTTGGAAATATACATTTGTAATATTTTGGAATAATTTGAGAAGTGTTGGTATTGGCTCTTCTTTGAATGTCTAATAAAATTCTGCACTAAAACCATGTGAATGTGCAAGTCTCTGGGTTTTGAAATTTTTTTGTGTTTAAATGTTTGTAGTTTATCCTCAGTTAAAAACAAACTCATGAAGGGACACATCATCTTGGCCAGCTGAAAACCGACACATGAGAGAGCCAGTGATGTTTTGCTAGAATCTGTCCTGTGCAAGGGGCAGGGCATGTTCAGGCTGTAAAACAGCTTTGTGTGGGCTATGATAAACAGAAGCCCACAGACAGGGAGACATGCATTTGTATTGCTACTCATTGCTGGTCTTCATTTTTCTAAACTTTTCAAAGAGAAACACTGCAGAGCAGACAACTTCTTGTAGCAATCCATCTGAGTCTTGCAGATTTTGCTGACTCTGTTTTTTTTGGGAGTCTTGTTTTCTTTGCTGAATTGTGCCAATTCATGTTGTTGTTGGGTGTTGTCTATTGGATAGGAATGCTGGTATCTGGAAAGCATAGAGTGTATTTGCCCCAAGGAAATACTGCTAAAAAAGGTCCACAAAATCCTTTATTCTAATAACTTTCTTTCTCCCCTTCCTATGATCAGTGGGATAGAAGGTAGGTAGAAGAATTTAAAAACCTTAAATAAACTAGGGTTTTGGAAAATCAAAGGGTACAGATTTTAATGACTGCCTCTGTTACAGATTATAGATCTATTTAAATTTTGTGTGTGTGCGTGTGTGTGCATGTGTGTGTGTGTGTGTGTGTGTGTGTGTGTCTGATTGAGACGTAGCTTTGGTAAATGGCATCTATTGGGAAATCTATCCATTTCTTTTATTTTTTTCAATTTTATGGTATACAATTTTTTAAAGTATGATCTGATTATTTTATGGATTTCTTCAGTGTCTGTTATGTCTTTTCATTTTTGATTTTGTTAATTTGTATATTCTCCCTTTGTCTTTTAGTTAGTTTGGATAAGGGTTTGTCCATCTTCTTGATTTTTTTTCAAAGAGCCAGGTTCTTGTTACCTTGATTTTCTTAAAAATAATGTTCTCTTTTTCCTATTCCTTTGGGTATGCTTGCTTCTTTTGTTCTATACTTTTCAGATGAGCTGTTATTTTTTTTTTTACGTAGTCACTTGATGATATTAAGTTTCTTTTTTGTACTACTTTCATTGGGTCCTATAAGTAGGGTATGTCGTGCAGTCATTTTTATATTCTAGGAAATCTTTAATTTCTTTCTTTATTTCAATGTTGACCCAATATTCATTAAGAAGTGAGTGGTTCAGTTCCCATGAGTTTGTAGGCCTTTTGTTGTTTTCTTGTTGTTGAAATCTAGCTTTAATATGTGGTGACTAATTGGATACTGGAGGATATTTCAATTTTCCTTTATTCGTGGAAACTTCTTAAGCAAATGCATATGTGGTTAGTTTTGAATGAAGTTCCACAAGGTACTGAGAAGAAGGTATATTCTTTGGTGTTTGGGTGCAATGTTCTATGGAACTCCATTTGGTTTTTAATATATGTTAGCTCGAGTGTTGGTTGGTGAAGTTAGGGTGATAAAGTCTTCCACTACCAGTATGTAAGGATACATGTATGGTTTAAGGGTAAGTCATAATTTTGTTTTTGTTTTCAGATATGGGTATCCTTGCATTTGCAGCATAGATGTTCAGAACTGAGATACCTGCTTGCTGTATTTTTCCTTTGATGAATATGAAATGTATTTTCCAATTCCTTTTGGTTAATTTTGGTTTAAAGAGTATTGTGTTAGATATTAGTAAAGTTACACCAACTTAATTCTCAGGTCCACTTGGTTGGAAAATCTTTTTTCCAATCCCTTTTTGATATTGACGTGTGTTTCTTGTATGCACCAGAAGGATGGATCCTGTTTTCACATGCATTCTGATAGTCTGAAGTTTTTATTAGGGAATCGATGCCTTTTATATTGAGAGATATCTGTGACCAATGGTTGTTAATATCTGTAGTTTTGTTGTTGCTGGTAGTAGTTGAAGCGTGTGTGTGTGTGTGTGTGTGTACATGTGTTTGTGTGTTTTCCTTATTTACGTTTTGCTGGTGTGAGATTATTTATTTCCTGTCTTTTTGTATGTATAGTTAACCTCCTTTGTTTAGAGTTTTTCTTCTGACACTTTCTGTAGGGCTGAATTTGTAGATAGATGTTGTTCTAATTGTGGAAGATCTTATTTTCTCCATCTCTAGTGATTGAAAGTTTTGCTGGGTTTAGTAATCTTGGCCGGTATCTGTGGACTCTTTATTCTTTAGTACATCTTGCCCAAGGCTTTCTGCCTGTTACTGTTTCAGTTGAGAAGTTAGGTGTAATTTTCATAGGCCTGTCTCCAGATGTTAGTTTTTTTTTTCTCTTGCATGTTTTAATGTTCTTTCTACATTTTGATTATTAGGTTGTGAGGAGACTTTGCTTTCTGGTTCAATCTAATTGGTGATCTGTATATCTTCTTGTATATTTATATATTTCTTTTTTTAGTTATGAAAATTTTCTTCTATGATTTTGTTAAAATCATTTCGGTGCCAATGAGCTTCTATTCTCCTTTCTGTATTCCTATTATTCTTAGATATAGTCTTTGCATGATATCTAAGATTTTCTGGATTTTTTGTCATTGGAATTTTTTAGATTTAACATTTTCTTAGACCAACACATGTATTTGTTCCATAGTTTCTTCAGTGCCTTATAAGTACTGCCAATTGAACTCACCTGCTTTAGAAGTCCAAAAAGTACGTTTGATTCTCAAGACATATCTTTGGTTCTCTTATGTTTTTTTTTTCATGATCTACATATACATTGCTTTATTTTCATCTATCCATTTCAAACTGGTTAAACATGCATTCTCTTTTAGTAGTATCTTATTAATAGTTTAAACTGTGAGTATTCATATTTCTGGGAGATAAAAGCAGAGCTAGAGTGAATGCATAACTTTTTTAATGACTTCAGTGAGACCTTCAAATTTTTTAATTTTTTCTCTAACATTTTCATTTATTTAGTTGGTTGATTGGTTAATTTTTGTTTGTTCCTTAGTTTGTTTGTTTATTTGGTGGGGATGAGTAGGGACAAGGTCTTAACATACACCTCAGGTTGTCCTTGAACTCATTCCATAGCTTAGGCCTTCCTCCAACTCAATGAGATACATCTGCCTCTAACTCCTGAGTGCTAGGGATAAAGGCATGTGTCCAAATAACCTGCTTGCCCATGTTTTTTGTTTGTTTTGCTTTTTTGTAGTTAGTAATTGTTCATACAACTTCTCTGATGTGTACTCATTATGATTGATCTGTTGGTTTGTTTTTCTTTTTCTATGTCTATATGTCTGTTAAGAGGAACTTCCCTTGCAAAGCTCTATCCTATTCAAAGAGCATAGAAATGACAGGAGTGAACCACCTCTTCTATTTCATGTCATAGAATAAGTATGGAAATCACCTGAATCATTTAAACTTAGTTGTAAAAGATGTATATATTCACAATATTGTCTGAATTATGCTTTCTGTTGGACACATCTTTGGGATATTTTAGGATGTAATGACCTATAATGATGTGCACATAAACTTCACTCTGGAAGACTGGGCTTTGCTGAATCCTTTCAGAAGAGTGTCTATGTAAATATCATGCTAGAGACCTACAGGAACCTCACTGCTATAGGTAAGACTTAGATTTTCTTTTACTTTTTAAAAATGGGGAAAGGTTTTCTTGATTATCAATGCTCTTCTATAATTTTGATTGTGAAAAAAGCAGAATGTGGTAAATAAAACAGGCATAGTTCTAAGGATCACTGAGGATAGTAACTTAAATTTTATGTAATTATCAGTCGTGTTCATTTTCTGGTAATTTATTTTAGGTTACAAATGGAAAGACTAAGTTATTAAAGAACACTGTCAAAATTCTAAAATACATGGAAGGTGAGTTTCATGTGCAAGATGACATAAATGTGCTTATAAAGATATTTTAATGTGTTCTGGAAATTTTAAGGAAAAGCAACAGTGTAAAGGAGCACGGCTTTAAGTACATTGATGAGTAGTAAATATTTCATATACCTCAGGGTCAAGTAGCTGATTCATGTTTGCAAGGAACAAGACAAGGAATCAATGATTTAAGAGCTATCAACATTGTAATCATCACAACATAAGATCTACTCTGTAGAACTGCCAATTCATTTAGTTTGATGCTACTCAGATATTGCAGTAGACCTACACAAAAATTACATGTACAAAACCTTCTAGTGCTCAATTAGTTTATGCTGAGTCCCATGTTACTCATGTACTTGTAGTGGCTTATGAAAGTTTACTGAGATGGGCAGTTTATGAGATGCAAAAATGTTTTTGTGGAGAAACCTTAATCTTTATATTATATGTCTGTAATGAGTAATAAGTTAAACTGTATTAATCCAATGTGGATAGCACTTATTTGTTATTCTTGCTTTAATATGTATATCACAGGTCACATTAGATACAAGCAACATGAACATTAGGGATATGGAGAAAGGCAAGATTCCACTCTCTCTCCCAGAACAATTAGAAGATATGACATTGTCACCACTCTGAAAGATTTTGTAAATGTATAAAATTAATCGTGTTTCAGACTTTATTGGGAATACATTAACAAGCTCACACTGCAGTAAAACCCTGTTATTAAATTATGAAAATTCTTCCATTTGTGTTGTTCCAAATACAAATATAGTCTGAGTCGTATTATAGGAAAACATTATGAATGCAATCACTGTGGTAAAGCTGTGAGTTCTTCCAGTTCTCTTCAAAGATGTGAAAATACCTGCTTGGAAAATGGATGCTGTATATGTGAACCACATACCAAACGCTCTACTCTTCACAAATTTATTTTCAGACACACAAAAGACAACTAATAAGTAGGTACTTCATAAATGAAACAATGTAACAAAATCTTAAGGTCTGTTTCTTTTCTACAATTAGACAAAATTGTGAAATTACACAGTTAGACAGATTCATCAGTCTAAGCAATGTGGTAAAAGTTTACACATTCTATTTATCTTTCCAGGCACGAAATAATTCATTCTGGAAAGAAACCCTATGAATGTAGTCAATGTGGTAAAGCCTTCTTTAGTAATGGTAAACTTCAGAGTCATGAAATAATTCATTCTGGAGAGAAACCCTATGAATGCAGTCAATGTGGCAAAGCCTTGGCACATCACTCTTATCTTCAAAGACATGAAAGAGTTCATATGGGAGAGAGACCCTATGAATGTAAACAATGTGGTAAAGCATTCAGCATTAATAGTAATCTTCAATGTCATGAAAGAATTCATACTGGAGAGAAACCCTATGAATGTAGTCAGTGTGGTAAAGCCTTTGCATGTCACAGCTATCTCCAAATTCATGAGAGCATTCATACTGGAGAGAAACCCTATGAATGTAGTCGATATGGTAAAGCCTTTGCACATCATACAAGTCTTCAAACTCATAAAAGAATTCATACCAGAGAGAAATCCTTGAAATGTTATCAATGTGGTAAAGCCTTTGTATGTCACACCTTTCTTCAAAAACATAAAAGAATCCATTTGGAGAGAAACCCTATGAATGTAACCAATGCGATAAAAACTTTGCACTTCACAGCCATCTTTAAAGTCATGAAAGAATTCAGACTGGAGAAAAATCCTATGAATATAGTCAATTCGGTAAAGCTTTTTATACATCAGAATACTCTTCCAAATTGTGAAAAAAAATCAAACTGGAGTGCAACCCTATGAATGTAATCAATGTATTAAAGCCTTTCCATGTTATATAAAATAATGCATACTGAAGGGAATCTATGACTACAAAATATTTAGTAAGATTGTTAGCCAACACACTTGTTTTAGTTACTTGGGATTATTTATTCTGTATTTAAAAGAATCTGACAAGTGTCAGTAATCTGTTCAAGCCTATGTCCATTTTTACTTCATGTGTACCTACAAACTCATGTGGATAAAACATTGTAAATTTACATGATGAGGTAGTTAATTCTGATTTCACACTTCTTTTATTTTTATATGCAATAACTCCCCAGGATGTATATTAATGCCTTTTCCATTGATGTGATAAAATAAAATATCTAGGGCACCTTATCAAAGAGTTTAATTTGTTTTATGGTTCCAGAAGGACATGGAATCACCATCAAACAGGCATCAGCTAAAGCAGCTAAAGCAGTTCAAAGCTCACATCTTCAGGCCAGACAACTAGTCACTAGAAGTGGTGTCAGGATTTAAACTCAAAGCCCATCCCCTAGGGACATATTTCTCAATCAAAGTGGCAGTTACTAAATATTCACAAATTATATCACAAGCTGAAAAGGGTTGATTCTCTGATTTCAAGCCTTCCTGCCTGCTTTTTGTTATGTGAACCAGTTCATGGGAAGAAAAACCCTGTTGGTGAGCCACAAGGACACAGGCAGATAAGGTGAATGAATCTAGAGTTTATTCATCCTGTAATGGAGGAAAAGCAATTTGCAGGCTGACTTGTCTGACAGAAGCAGAAATCTGCTTCCCTGCTACCTACAAAACCCTTCGTTAAGAGTCCTGAGTATAGTGCTGATTCCAGAAGACATTGAGTTTGGCAGAGGTTGTTGAGGCTGAACTCGAAGTCTAGGGGGAATTGAGAATTTACAAAGAACTATGGAATATGGAGACAATTTTGAGTATACAAAACGTAAGACAAGAGGACAATTGCTGGAGTGTGTGCCAAAGGAATAGCAAACAGCTCTAGAATGCATGGAATGCAATCAACCAGTTAGCAGAGCCATGATGGGTTTGTCTCAGTTTGTGGCAGAGCTCAGAAGTACAAGGAAGTACAATTTCTAAGTATTTCATGCTGTTATGGAGCCATAGATCTGCTTATTACCCTTGTAGCCTTATAATCCTCCTAATATACGAATCATATGAAAACTCTAATGGAAATTCCAGCCCCTGACTATGCAGCGTATCTGGCACTTAAAATTAAGAATGCTTGATCTCTTTTAGGCAAGGTTGTTGGAGACATTAATGATTTAATTTTAACTACCACCTTTGAGGAGAACCTTCAGATGCAGATTGTTAGCAATGGCCATTAACTTTACAATGAGTTTGGAAAAATAGATTTATTTAGCAAGGTTAGGAAAAGATGCTTTTGCCAGTGGATATGATGTAGAAAATTTTAGGAAAAAACAGAGTGTTTAGCAAGGTTCAGTAAAGATATTTTTGTTAATGGCTGTGATGTAAATTATCTTAGAGAACATTCTGAAGTTCAGGAAAGTACACCTTAATAGTAAAGCCAGGGACTTTTAAAGGTTGGTGAGTGAGAACAATAGCCCAAGATAGCACTGGCTGAGGTGACATTCTCAACAAAACAATTGACTTCCTTATACTTGCTTTTGCTCTCAGCTTCCTGATAGTGAATTAATACAAAATTATTAATGTGTAGATGCACACCTTAAAGATTTAAAGTAGAGATGGCTGGTTGGTTTTTATATAAAATTTAGATTTGTGATTCTTTTAAGACTTTTGTGAGAGATTACTTTGTAAGTTAATTCTTTCTTTGTAACTGTAAATTGCAGCCTGCTAGTAGAGAAAAGTAGCTAAGAAATTACCTTATTTGCTCACCTTGTTAATTTATAACAAGTTGTTTAGTTACAAGTGTATATGGATTCTTGAAAATAACTTGTTCTGCTTTTTGGTTTTTCACCCAGAATATGTAAAACCTTGATCATGTGAAGGTATTGGGGAATATATTTTTCTTACATATACTCATTGTAATTCACTTAAAGAAAAATAACATGTAATCAAATTGTAATTTTTATTTTGTTTAAAAGAATTTTCTTGGGTGTATAAACTGGGAGAAAGAAAAGCTAGAAAAGCTTGTTGAAACCTACCTGCTGGAGTCTGTCTTACTTCATCAGGTGTAAATGTGTGTGTGTGTGTATGTGTGTGTGGTCTTTTCTCTCCTTCCTTTTCTTTTTAAGACGATGCTTTGCCACTTTCAGTGGAGCATCAATGCTAGAGCCAATAGCCATCTCCGATGCTTACACGGTAGATGTAAGACCATGCTAGGAAGCTACCAGCACTGGCCTGGCCTACACCAGTAATCTAATTCTGCCCCCTCAGTTTGCCACTGTCAGTGGAAGCCATGGTTGGTAACCATCAGTTGCAGCCTGAAAAATTAGCATCAGAAAAAGCCTGCTGGATTACCAACCAGGCAGCTACTGGGGATCTACACTCTGACTTAGTTTACCCCTTTGGTTTTGAAGCAGGACTTTGACAGAGAAACACAATGTGCAGTTTGTATCTTAGGACAAATTGGTTGATACTGTCTGCTCTATTATAAGCTTCCTTATGAGGTTCTAGGTATTACTCTAAGGTCCTATGGACAAATAGTATGTGTTCAATCTTTTCAAACACTTCATCCTCTTCCTTATGCCTCCCAGAACCATCTGCTCAAAGGTGGCATTGTACACAATGGGCCGATTCCATGAACACCAAACATTGCTGAGGAGAATGACCCGGTAGATTTACATAAACACTAATCTGGTGGAGGCACTTCCTCAAAGGGGGCTCTCTCTTTCCACATGCTTGTAGCTTAAGTTAAGGAAAACAAACAAACAAACAAACAACAGCAACAACAAAAAAAAAACCTAACCAACTAACCAGTACAGGACAGAACACAGTTCAGGCACACAAATAAGGTTACTTAAACTTTGCATTTTTGTAATAATGCTTTACATTAAGCAAATGTTACTCAATATATGCTGAAATGTTTTATACTATATTAGTGTTCTTAGTGTAATGACAATAACTGAGTTATTTTTTTTTCTTTTTATAATACTGTAGTTTATGTAGGGGGATAAATTTGTACGGTTGTAAAAACATTTGTGTTAAATTTTCTTTCCACAGTGAAATTTACTAGAGATGCAAGCATCCCATCCACATCCATACACAAGGGATGTAGAGCTACTCAGTAATATGAATGTGCTATTATTTTCTTAAGCCTTATCGGAAACAGCGTAAATAAATAAATAAGTGAATTAGAATGTTGGCTGCCACAAGGAGTGGCAATAGCACATTATCATTTTACAAATTTTGAACTGAATTCATATATTGGAAGTACAGGAACAATGAGGTCTGTTAGTTTAGACAAGCAAACTTGAGATACTCAATGTTTAGGATAGGAGGTGACCTGTAGAGGCTGCTCCAAATGAAGTAGCAGGAGTTTGCACAAAGCATCTGGGGACACCATGACAAGTTGTGGATTAGAAGCTTTTTGAGCATATAGTAGATAGTAGAGTCCACAGAATCCTCAGGAATACTCACAGGGAATCTTCTTCCTGTAAGTACATCTACTTATCTACTTTCTTTGTCTTTTAAATTGCTTTTTGTTTGATTTTGCGTTTTGTTTTTTTGTTTTTTTTAGATTTTCATGAAAACTTCCTTTATACTTTGCCAAAATCTCCATTTGACCATAATAAACTAAAGTGAATGTGCTTTCCTATTCTAGAAAATATTCTGGACACTATACGAACAAGAAACAATTATGGCCACCGAATTAGAATGTTATCTTAAATATCAAATCATGTTGGTATTAGATTTGTTTTCTAAAATGCAAGGCAAATGTTTCAAGGTTGACTAGTATAGATTCTTTGTCCCACTAGCATGACCTTTCCATTTACAAATGCTCCAAGGAAAGTGATCAAATGGAATGATGAAATCAATGCCTAATGATGAAATGCTGACATTGGATACTTTTTTTTTCCTGAGTGACATATAACACATAGAGGGATTATATTACCATTCTTAGTGTTCATCGATGGCACCCATGGAGAGACTAACATTGTTATGAGGTCCTATCTAAACACAATGACAGATACTTTTCAATTTTAATGTAACTCCCCTATGAAATGCATCAACTAATTTATTTTAGATATCCTGATTCATAACATTCTTTCTGTTGTTACTGCAGTTTAAAGGAAAAAGTTAAAAAAAAAAAACTTCTTGGGACTATTATATGGAACATGAAGTTTGGGTTATCATAGTATCTTACAAGACTATGGTAGACTATGGTCACATATATTAGGTCCTGTAACGGTTATGTTTTCAATGTAAAAAAAAAAAAAATCCTCCTGAAATTTCTGTTGAATATTGGATCCCAAGGTGGTGATGCTATTTTTCAGTTCGTAGTACCTCTAGGAAATGGAGTCTCCTTGGAGGAAATGAATTACTGTGGAGTATGTGAGGTTTTACAGCTGTGGAAATTTCTATTTGCTTTTGAACCTGGCATTAGACCCAGTTCTGGAGGTATACTCCCAACACTGTCCTCATGTCTTTCCCAACATAAGGAAGTATTTCTGCTGGAGTTATAAGCTAAAATATAATTTAATTCCTTACATCACTTGTAGTCAGATATTTTTTTTGAGGAAGCAGGTGTGCAGTAGAACTGGCCTGAAAGATATTCTGTGTGTTACAAGTGACAGAGCCGCAGGAATGGGAACACCTCTCTTTCTTTCTTTGTGGAATGGCAATATTTAGTCTGTGGCATTGTATGTTGGAAGCATAACATTCTCACTTAAGTGTATGGTAGGGTTTGTGCAGATGAAAAGTATTAAAGAAATGTGTGGTGGTTTGAAAGAGAATGACTCCCTTAGATTCAATTGTTTGAATACTTCTTTCCAATTCGGTGGAAGCATTGGAGGTATGGCTGTCTTTAAGGATCTGTGTAACATGAGTAGGCTCTGAGGTTTCCAAAGACTGCACTATCCCAAGTGTACTCTCTCCTTCCTGCTTAGCTTTGGATTTGAACCATCAGTTATTCTTGCTGCCATACCTTTAGTCCCTCATCAGAAATTCCAACTCTCTAGAACATAAGTCCAATTTAATGCTTCCTTTTTAAGTTGCCTTGATTGTGGTGGTTTCCTCACAGTAACTGAGATACCCAAAACAGAATTGTCTTGTCGAAGTTGAGAAGGTGAAATGGTTCCTCTTTCAACTACAGAAACTGTGTAAGAATTTGTTCTGATATTATCTCTACAACAGATACCATAAATCTGTGCCCTTGAGGGTAGAAGCAAACCTGAGATTCACAAGTCTAGATGGCCATGAGAAAGCAACCTTGTTGAGAATGCTCTTCATTAGTTCCACTAGTACTGACATCATATTGCTTGGAAACTTCCCCTTCTATGGATGACTGCCATTCTAGGATTCATGAGCCAAAGATAAATAATTATATATCAGTATTCATATTAAAATATTTAATATATATTAAATATTATAGTTTACATAGTTAATCAGTGCAGCTCTACCTGCTGCCTGTATATCTGGATGTAGAACTCTCAGCTTTTATTAACCACATCTCTGAATCTGTGCCACCATGGTCTCCACCATGAAAACAATGGACTAAACATCTGAAACTGTAAGCAAGCCCCAATTATATGCTTTCTTGTACAAGAGATCAATGGTCACAGTATCTCTTCACATCAATAGAAGACTGACTAAGACTTCAGAAGTTGGTGACAGGAACTGGGGTATTGCTGTGACAGCTCTGAATATGCTTTAGTTTTGAGGAATATAGAACATGTTGGAACACAGGACTAGATAAAGATTGGACATTTTATGAGGGCCTTAATGGCCCATCCTAGTTTGCACATGGCAGTCAGTAGGGCTGAGGGTGATGTGAACCATGAGGGTCAGTTTCAGGGGTAACAATATTAATATGTGGCCTAGAGTCCCTTGTTATAATATTCTGGCAAAAGATGTGGCTGATTTTTGCCATTGTCTAAAAACTCAGCCTGAGGCTAAACTAAAGACCCAAGGGCAAGAATTTGATTAATAGAATTAGCAGAGGACATTTCAAAGCAACCTAGTATTGAGTGTACTGCAGCATTGTTAATGGCCAGTCTTATGCAGATCTATAATGAAAAAGGTTGAGCAAGGAAAAGTACAAAGTATACAGTTCCAGGAAAAAGAGGACCCAAGGTAATGTAATAGAACTAAGTTCTTCATTAAAGGACATAAACAGATGAAATAACATTCTATAATGTTAAATGGAATAAAGGGAGTGGTGATGTTAGCTCAAACTCCAAGTTTTATGAATACATAGCCTGGGGATGATGAAATGCTGACATTGCCACAGTAGTCATCTCGCTGCATTAATATTTCTCTACAGCATGCCAAAGCAATCAGCAAACTTTTAATAACTAACTTAGAAGAGTTTGGGGCCCCTGGTGGGCTAAACTTCTAATATTTCTTGCAAATATTCCCTTGACCCGGTTCTCCAAATTCATAATCTGTTAATCTCTGTTACATTTTTTAATCTAGATATGAGTCATGTATGACAGCACTCAAGTTAAATTCCCAATTTTAGAGATGGATTTCTATAAGTCAGGCTGCCTGGGTTAGGGAATGCATGGTATAATTTACCATATGCTTTCTTAGACTAAGTACCTATAGGACATAGGATATAGGACACAGAAAAAACATAATATAATGGAGCAAGAAATGATATTAGCATGTTATTTTTTCTATAGTATGTTTATATCATAGCAACTAGAGATGCAGGCAAGAGCATGGGTTTGGAGGGCCTGTTGCAGCACACACTAGTAGGCAGTGAACTGGACCAAAGGAGTCCCAAGTATCTGAAAGAAAAAGAGGTTAGGAGATTCCATGAGGAGGGTGGGGCTGGGACAGCACATGAGGACTCAGCACTGCCTGAGGCTACAGCCTCCAGCTGTCATGGCTACAGGGGCAACAGAGTGTCTGAAACCCACCAACCTATTATTTTGATTCCTGTTGGATGTTTGCTTCCCAAGACTGGCTCTGTGCTGATGCAAATTACCATGAGCCTTCCTAGTCAAAACATGTTAAGTTTCAGCATCCTTTGATTCTTATCTATCACTGGAGGCACATGACTAAGAAAATTCTTTAGTAACCTGTGAAAGTCAGAAAGTTTATCACAGAAAGCAAACCACCAAAAATAAAATACAGCATATATACACCCTGGAAATCTGGTGTCACCTTCTTAGTGGAAATGGGGTAACATCCTGATGGCTCAGTCACACCAGAAAGTTTATAGCTGTTCCCATTTTGGTTTATGTAAAAGTGGTTACATCACCCACATTGGGCTTGGCACTCCCTCATCATTCACTAATTAATAAAGTGCACTGCATGCTTGCGTAAAGCTACATGTTATGGAAGCCTTTTATTAAGAGTCCTTCCTCTCAGATGACTTCAGCTTATGTGAAGTTGACATAAAACTATTCAACACAATCACTGACTCAATGTTTTCTCAAAAATGTCAGCTCCTTATTTTTTAATTCTGCCTTTCTGTTTCTCAGGACATGGGCAGAATACAGACAGATTACAGGCAGAATACAGACATTAGAGAAACGACCTTTCTTGGTTTTTGTTTTTCTCCTGTGAGGAGACACCATTGCAAAGCAACACTTACAAGAAAGCTTTTTATTGGAGGCTTGCTTATACTTTCATAGGATACTTCATTATCCTCATGGGAAAAAACAATGGCAGTAGGCAAGCAAGGAGCTGTTGCAGGATATTTGATTCCATTGTGAACCCCTATATTGTAAAGTATAAACCCCTGTGTCTAATTGTGGTATGGTTCAAACTTTAATCCTAGGGCTTTCTTTCTTCTGTAAATACTTACCCATGGAGCAGCTCAGCCAAAGCACACACCCCTCATCCAAGAGCCTTCTGTAAACAGGATTAAATACAGTTAGCCCTAGACCAAGAGTCAGACCAAGTAACCAGCTGATGCTGTGTCTCGACTTTTTGTTTTTAGCTGTCGGTTTTGGGCTTTGCCATCTGAGATGTAAGCTGAAGGTCAGCTGGTTGTTTTCTCTTTCCTCACTGAGCCAGCAAGTTCTCAAGCCAGCATCTAGCTCATGAGTTTGTATTGGTAAAATCGAACATCTGGGATTTTCTGATCATTAAAACAACATAGAGCTGAAAAGGTACATCTAGATCTGCGAGCAGCATGCAGAAAAAGAAACTCTGATCATGGCATGTGATTTTGAAGTTTCAAAACACGCTCACTGAAAGAGCTCCTCCAACACAGCATATCTATTGATATTTCCAAATCTGTTCCACTAACTGAAAATTGAGTGTTCAAATATATGAGCAGATCTGGGCCATTCCAACCACATGGTCTCTAGTCTAATTGTTAATGTGCTCTTTTCCCCACTGAATCTTCCTCACTGTGACCACTATCTTCTTAAGCTCAACACTTTCATTTTCAAGTTTCTCCTTAAATGGCTCATTGCATGGATACTACAGTTCACAACACATGAGAAGAAACAGAAGCCATGGAACAAAACACTTCTCCAAGTAAGACAAACTCAGAAATAAGGCCTGAATCAATAATTACCTGGAACATTTATACAAAAAAAAAAAAAAAAAAAAAAAAAACAGTGCGAGAATACAGTCTATAAAGAGATCCATGATGGCTGATGGTGTCACCAACCATGCAGAGATCTGAACAGCAGCTCAGGAGTGAGAGCACAGTGACCAGCAGGGAATACTGTGGCCCTCAAAACCTTTACATCTGTTCTTTGCAGGTGAGAGAAGAACCCACAGGGAAACCCAAGGGCCCACCTTCAGGCCACCCTGCTATTCCCTGGAATAGTTCCCAGGCTTCTGCCTGGCACAGCCAAAGTGATAGGCTTCCTGCCCTAGCTCACTGTCTGGTACTGGTGGTTTGCAGCTCTTACTTCAGGTGCTTACTCTCACTGACCATGCAGTACATATCTTCCTTCCAGTACCTGGGTGAGGCTCCAGAGCAGAACACACACTCTCACTGTCCCATAAATACCTTCTGGGTATTCTGGTTTATGGCTCAAAACTCAGGTGCCTACTCTCAGTGTCCTTAAAGGGGATACCTTACAGTACCAGGGACACCCAGCTCCAAACTCAGGGACCACTCTCACCATTCTGAGCACCTGGCTCCAACCATGGGCCTTCTGACACTTGGGACCCACAGAAGAAACTAAGACACTGCTCCAAGACACACTCAGTCTTCCTATGGAGACCAGCAGAACCTCTGAGCTCACAGGTTCTCTAGAAAGGCTACATACAGCAAGCACATTGTCTAAGCACAGTGACTGGGCTCACTAACTTAAGAGAAATAAAGGCAGTAGTAGAGTAGCTGACTCCAGGTCTTCCCTGTGAGAGGAGGATCCTTGAGTACCTGAGGAGTCCACATGTTCCCCAGGATCAAACATCTGATGGTTTTAACTGGAAATTCCTTGAGAGCCACCCACCAGTCTCAGGTTATTTCCACCAAACTGAGAAGGGCTCCTGCAGGAATATCCAGTTTCTTGTCCAGGATTATTTCCACATCCCTGAGCACTTCAGTAGGCAACAGGATCTAATGTCCAAGGCCAGAGTCAGCCAGTTGGCTGAAGGTCAGTATAAAAACACAATCAACAAAAGCCAAAGCAATATGGCCTCCCCAGAACCCAGTGGTCCAAAGGGAAGTAACCATGAATGCCCAAATACAAATGAAACAGAAGAAAATAACCTTAAATCTATGCTTATGAAGATGATAACAAAGGGAAGAAGTAAAATCCATAAAGAAATACAGGAAGATAGAGAAAAAAAGTCTGAAACCTTTAGAGATAGAAATAAATTAATCACTGAAAGAACAGCAGGAGAATTCAAAGAGATGAAGAATATTGGACAGATCATCTAATAAAAAAAAAACAGGAAAATACAAACAAACAGGTGTAGGAAATTAACAATACTGTGCAAAAGCTGAAGATGGAAATGGCAACATTAAAGAAAGCACAAATTTAAGAAATCCTAGAGAGGGAGAACTTAGGGAAGAAAGCAGGAATTACAGAGGTAAGCATTAACAACAGAATACAAAAATGGAGGAAAGAACCTCAGGTGTAGAAGACACAATGAAAGAAATTGATGCTCCCAAAGTGAGAGGAACAGGGACTTTTTCTAACAGGAACTCAATGACTGGCTCTTTGGTCTCCCCACCCCCGAAGGGAGGAGCAGTCCTGTTAGGCCACAGAGGAGGGCTTTGCAGCCAGTCCTGAAGATACCTGGTAAAACAGGAACAGATGAATGGGGAGGAGGTCCCCCCTATCAGTGGACTTGGAAAGGGGCACGGTGGAGATGAGGGAGGGAGGGAGGGACTGGGAGGGAATGAGGGATCGGGACACAGCTGGGATACAGAGTTAATAAAATGTAACTGATAAAAATAAAAAAGAAAAAAAATCTAAAAAAAAAAAGAAATTGATGCATCATCCAAACCAAAAATGTTAAATCCTAAGAAATCTGTGACACAAAACATCAAAGAAATCAAGGACACTGTGAAAAGGAAAAACCTAAGAATATTATAAATAGAAGAAAGAAAAGATTCCCAGGTCCAAGGACCATAAAATATTTCCAACAAATTATAAAAGAAAATTTTCCCAAAGTTAAGAAAGAGATGCTTACAAGGATACAAGAGACCTACAATAAATTAGGCCAGAAGAGAAAATCATCTGGCCCCCTAAATCACTAAATGAACAGAAGAGAAAATGAAAATTGAATGCTGAAAGGGAAAAGGGCCCAGAAAAAAAATTTAAAAAAGGCAAACATATCAGAATCACAAGTGACTTCTCTATAGAGCTCATAAATGAAAGAAGTGTCTGGGCAGATATCTTGAACACCACCCCCCAGAAAAATAAATAAATAAAGGATACTGGTCCATACTACTATACCCAGCAAAACTTTCAACATATACGGAGAAAACATACATGGAGAAATGAAGATATTACAGAACAGAACAAAATTTAAATAATATCTATGCAAATACCCAGTCATACACATGATACTAAAAGGAAAACCACCACTCAAGGTTAACCATACCCTCCCCCCACCAAAAAAACAAAAAAAACGGACATAAATAACTTCACTATAGCAAAACCAAAAGTAGAAAAGGACACAAACACATTATTGCAACCAACACCAAACTGAAAGGAACTTACAGTCACTGGTCATTAATACCTCTAAATATCAATGGAGTCAACTCTCCAATAAAAAGACACAGACTAAAAGAATGGATGCGTGACCAAGCTTTCTGCTGCATATAAGAAACACAACTCAAACACATGTCAACCAAAGACAGATATTACCTGAGAGTAAATGTTCTCCAAACAAATGGACAACAAGAAGCAAGCTGCAGTAGACATTCTAATATCTAATAAAATACTTTCAACCAAAATAAATCAAAATGAATGAAGAAAGACACTTCATACTCAAAAGAGAAAAATTGTGCCAAGAAAAAATTCAATTTTGAACATCTATGCCCCAAATTCAAATGCAGCCACATTTGTAAAAGAAACATTAATAAAATTTGAACCACATATTAATCCCCATACATTAATAGTGGATGACTTCAACATCCCACTCTCATCAAAGGACAGGTCAAGGAAACAGAAACTAAACAGAGAATTAATAACACTAACAAATGTCATGAATCAAATGGATGTAACAGACATCTACAGAACTTTTCTCGCAAACACAAAAGAATATCACTTCTTCTCAGCACTGCATAAAACCTTCTCCAAAATAGATCACACAGTTGGTCACAAAGCAAGCTTCAACACATACAAAAAGACCAACATAATCAACATATACAAAAAGACTGAAATAATCCCTTGTACCTATCAGACCACCATGGACTAAGCTGACTCTCAACAACAACAGAAATAGAAAAAAGTCGACATAAGCATAGAAACTGAACAACTCTCCACTCAATGACAGCTGGGTCAGGGAAGAAAGAAGAAAGACATTAAAGACTTTCTACAAATCAATGAAAATGAAGGAACAGCATATCCACACTTATGGAAAACAATGAAATCAGTGATAAAAAGAAAGTTCATAGCATGAAGTACATTCATAAAGAAATTAGAGACATCTCATACAAGCAACTTGATGGCACACCAGAAAAAAATGGAAGCAGGTGAACCCAAGAAGAGCAGACAGCTGGAAATAATCAAATTCAGGACTGAAATCAATAAATTAGAACAAAGAAAACAACTCAAAGAATCAATGAAACCAAGAGCTGAATCTTTGGAAATTCAACAAGATAGAGAAATCTTTAGCAAAACTAATGAAAAGGCAGAGAAACACTATCCAAATCAACAAAATAAGAAAAGAAAAGGAGGACATAATGACAGACACTGAGGAAATTCAAAGAAACATTAGGTCTTAATTCAAAAGGATGTATACCACATAATTTAGAAATCTAAATGAGATGGGCAATTTTCTTGATAGATTCCACTTACAAAATTAGAATTAAGATCAGATAAACAAGTTTAATAGTCTTGTGTCCCCTAAAGAAATAGAAATAGTCTTCAAAACTCTCCTATTCAAAAAATGTCCAGCACCAGATAGTTTCAGTGCAAAATTCTACCAGACACTCAAGGAAGAGCTAATACCAACACTGTTCAAACCATTCTACAAAATAGAATAATTTTCCTAATGAACACAGATGCAAAAAATGCTGAATACTTACAAACCAAATACAATAAAACACATCAAAGGTATACATCATGACCAAGTGTGCTTCATACCAGGCATGCACTGTGGTTCAATATATGGAAATCTGTCTGTGTAATAGAGCATATAAACAAATGGAAGGACAAAAAACACAAAATCATCACCTTAGATGCTGAAAAAACATTAGACAAAATCCAATACCCATTCATGTTTAAAATTTTGGAGAAATCAGGGCTACAAGGCACATACCTAAACATAGAAAAAGCAATATACAACAAGGTATAGCCAACATCAAGCTAAACGGAGAGAAACTTAAATCAATTCCACTGAAATAAAACAGGCAAGACTGTTCACTCTTGCCCTATCTCTTGAAAATATTACTTGAAGTCCTAGCTAGAGCAATAAGAAATATAAAGGAAATCAAGGGGATAGAAATCCGAAAAGAAGTCAAAGTATCACTATTCAGAGATGATATGATAGTATACATAAGTAACCCCAAAAATTCTACAAGAGAATTCCTACAGCTGATAAACACCTTCAGCAAAGTGGCTGGATAAAAAATTAACTCAGAAAACTCTGAAGCCCTCCTGTATACAAAAGATAAAAGGGGAAAGAAGGAAATTAGGCAAACAGAACCTTCACAACAGAAAAAATAAAAACAAAACAAAACAAAACAAAACAAAACAAAAAACCATAATGTATTTTGGTATAATTCTAACAAAGCAAGTGAAAGACTTGTATGAAAAAAAAATTCAAGTCTCTCAAGAAAGAAATCAAATAAGATATCAGAAGATAGAAAGATCTCCCATGCCCATGGATCAATAGGATTAACATAGTGAAAATGGCCATTCTAGCCAAAAGAATATAGATTCAATGCAATTCCCATGAAAATACCAACAGACTTCTTTAAAGATTTTGAAAAAAAAAAAAAAAAAAAAAACAATTCTCAATTTCATGTGGAAAAAAATAGCGAAAACAATCCTGTACAATCAAAGATCCTCTAGAAGTATCTCCATCCCTGATCTCAAGTGGTACTACAGAACAACATTAATAAAAATGGCATGGTACTCTCATAGAAACAGAATAGAGGATTAGTTTAATTAATGGGAAATCCAGAAATAAACCCAGACACCTACAGATATTTAATTTTTGACAAAGAAGCCAAAACCAAACAGTGTAAAAAAAGAAAGTATCTTCATCAAATGGTAGTGGCCTAGTTTGATGTCTCCATATAGAAAAATGCAAAAAGACCCATATGTATCACTCTGAGAAAAACTGTAGTTCAAGTGGGTCAAAGACCTCAACATAAAACCAGACACAATGAACCTGTTAGAAGAGAAAGGAATGAAGAGCCTTGAACTCATTGGCCCAAGAGACAAGATCCTGAATAGAACACCAAAAACACAGGCTCTAATATCAACAATCAATAAATGGTATCTCATAAACTGAAAAGCTTCTGTAAAGCAAAGGACACTGTCATCAGAACAAAATGATAGCCAACAGACTGAAAACAGATCTTCACCATCCCTACATTTGACAGAAGGCTAATATGCAAAATTTATATAGACTCAAGAAATTAAACACCAAACTGGGATACAGAGCTAAACAGAGTATTCTCAACAGAGGAATACTAAATGTCAGGGAATGACTTAAAAAGGGCTCACTGTCCTTAGTCCTCTGGGAAATGCAAATGCAAATGACTCTGAGATTCTATTAGAATGGCTAATAACAATAACTCAAGTGACAACACATCCTAGCAAGGATGCAGGGAAAGTGAAACCCTCCTCCGTTGCTGGTGGAAATGTAAACATGTACAACCACTTTGGAAATCAAGATGGCGCTGTCTCAGATAATTCGGAATAACTACCTCAAGATCCAGCTATATTACTTCTGGGCATATACCCAAAAGATGCTCCACCATACATAAAGGACATTTGCTCAACTATATTCACAGCAGCTTTATTCATAATATTCAGAATCTGGAATCAACCTATATTTTTCTCAAGCAAAGAATGGATACAGAAATTCTTATACAATTACACAACAGAATACTATGCAGCTAATAAAAACAAGGAAGTCATGAAACTTGCAGGCAAATGGATAGGACTAGAAAAGATCATCCTGAGTGAGGTAGCCAGAACTAGAAAGATATGCATGGCACATACTCACTTATAAGCAAATATTAGCCAGTTAATATAGGATAACCATACAAAAATCCAAAGACTTAAAGAAAGTAAAGAACAAGGAGGACCCTAGGGAGGATGATGAATTCCCATTAAGAAGGGCAAACAGGATAGACACCGGAAGTATGAAGGAGAGAACAGGACAAGAGTCTAGCACAGATGTTCTCTGAAAGTCTCCACCCAGCAGAAGATGGAAGCAGAAGCTGAGAATTACAGCCAAACTCTGGGCAGAGCACAGGGAGTCTTAAGGGAGAATGGGGAAATGGAAGGGGGTCAGAAGCTCTACAAGGAGACCAAAAAAGTTAAAAATCCTGATCCAAGGAGCCCTGCCAAGACAGATGGGCCAACCAAGTCCCATACATGGAGAAGAATTAGATCTCCTACCAGGAAGCAGCCCATAGGCACTCAGTCTCCATGAGGGTTCCCAATAAGTGGAGCAGGTGTTATCTTTGATATAAACTTTGTTGCCTGCTCTTTGATCACTCCCTTCTGGCAATGTGGCCTTGCCAGGACACAGAAGAAGAGGATCCAGGCAGTTCTGATGAGACTTGATAGACTAGGGTCAGATGGTAGTGGAGGAAGACTTCCATTTTCAGTGGATTAAGGAAGGATGTAAGGTGGAAAAGAAGGTGAAGATGGGACTGGGAAGAGATGTGGGAGGGGGCTACAATTGGGATGTAACGTGAATAAATTATTAAAAATACAAATAAATAAATAAACAAATAAACAGCTAGATAGATAGATAGATAAATAGATAGATAGATAAATAAATAAATAAATAAATAAATAAATAAATAAATAAATAAGAATACGATCTATAACAGCCAGGTCGATATATTCCACTTGCTATCCTACTACAGCAAGCCCTGAATAGTCCAACAAAGCAGAAGTACATAACATATAAAATCTGTCAATGTATTCTACCATATAAACAAACTGAAAGGAAAAAAAAAATCACATTATGAGATCATTAGATGCTGAAAATGGCTTTAACAAAATCCAACACCCCATAATGAGAAAGCATTTGTGGAGAGTAGGAATATACAAGACATACATAAATATAATAAGGGAAATTCACAGCAAGCCTACAGCCAACAACAAATTAAATGGTGAAAAACTCAAGGCAATTCCACTAAAATCAGGAAGAAGACAAGCTTCTTTCCTCTGCCCATATCTATCCAACAGAATACTTTAAATTCTTTCTAGTGAGGGCAATGAAAAAAATCATGGAAATACAAACTAGAAAAGAAGTAATTAAAGTATCGTTAATTGCAGATGATACCATAGTATCCATGAGAGATCCCAAGAATTCTACCAGGGAACTCCTACACCTGATAAATACCTTTCACAAAACAGCTGGATACAAAGTTGCTTGAAACAAACAAAACCAAACAGAGAAAAAGAAAACAAACAAACAGACAAAAAAACAGTAACTCTCCTATATACAAATGACAAACAAGCTGAGGAAGATATGAAAAACCACACAGTTCACAATAGCCACAATTAATATAAAATATCTTGGGGTAATTCTAACCAAGAAAGTGAAATACTTGTACAGCAAGAATGTTAAAGAGGTTTTTTTTAGGGTCTTTCTAGACTGTTTAGAGAATTAAAGTGAAGAAGATACCAGAAGATAGAAAGATTTCACTCATGGATAGAATTAATATAGTAAAATGGCCATCCTACCAAAAGCAACCTACGGATTTAACACAATTCTCAAATTTCCACACAATTATAATCAAATCAAAGACCCATATATAAATCCACACACCTATGCCCATTTGATTTTTGATAAAGAAGGTAAAAAGACACAACAGAAAAAAGAATGCTTCTTTAAGAAATGCTATGGATTCCATGCACTCTGCCCAACAGTTGGCCATGAGTCTCAGTGTCTGCTTTGATAGTCTGCAGGGCAGAGCTTTTCAGAGGCCCTCTGCAGCAGGTTTCTAGGTTGTTTCCTGTTTTCTTCTTCCGATGTCCATCCTTTTTGCCTTTCGGGATGTGGATTGACCATTTTAGTCAGGATCCTCTCTCTTGATTAGTTTCTTTAGATGTATAGATTTTAGTAGGTTTATCCTATGTTAAAAGTCTATATGAGTGAATATATACCTTGTATGTCTTTCTGCTTCTTGGACGGCTCACTCAGGATGATCCTTTCCAGGTCCCACCAATTACCTGCAAATTTCATGATTTCCTTATTTTTCATTGCAGAGTAATACTGCATTGTGTAGATACACCACAATTTCTGCATCCATTCTTAAGTTGAGGGTCATTTGGGCTGTTTCCAGCTTAGAGCTTTTACAAATAAAGCTTCGACAAACATGGTTGACCAAATGTCCTTATTGTGTACTTGAGCCTCTTTTCAATGTATGCCTAGAAGTGGTATGGCTGCATCTTGACGATATGCTAATTCTAGTTGTCTATTAAAGGGCCATATTGATTTCCAGAGTGGTTGTGCTAGGCTGAAAAGAAATTTAGGTATACAGTTAACAGAATATGACAGTAACAATAGTGTTCCACAGAACTTTGCCAATTCATGAAGAAAAAAAAGTGATCCAACTGGAAAAATTTATGATTCTCTTATCCCAAGAAAAGGTCTTTGAACATAACTATTACTATTATCTTTCTGATATTATACTGCAAATGAAACTCATTCACCAATTCTCTGAAGGCAATTCCTCAAATAAATCTTTTTTATAATTTTTCATCAATTACACTTTATTCATTCTGCATCCGCCCATAAGCCCCTCCCTCCTCCACTCCCAATCCCACCCTCCCTCCTCCCTCTGCATGCATGCCACTCCCCAAGTCCAATGATACGGGAGGTTCTCCTCTCCTTTCTGAACTTAGTCTATCAGTGCACATCAAAAGTGGCTGCATTGTCCTCTACTGTAGCCTGGTAAGGCTGCTCCCCCCCTCAGGGGGAGGTGATCAAAGAGCAGGCCAATCAGATTATGTCAGAGGCAGTCCCTCTTCACATTACTATGTAACCCAATTGGACTCTGAACTGCCCTGGGCTACATCTGTGCATGGGTTCTGGGTTATCTCCATGAATAGTCCTTGGTTGGAGTATGAGTCTCTGGGAAGTTCCCTGTGTTCAAATTTTCTTGTTCTGTTGCTGTCCTTGTGGAGACCCTGTCCTCTCCAGCTCTGACTATTTCCCAGTTCTTACATAAAATTCCATTCAATCTGCCCAACAGTTGCCCATCAGGCTCAGCATCTGCTTTGATAGTCTTTAGGGCAGAGGCTTTCAGAGGCCCTCTGTGGTAGGTTCCTATGTTGTTTCCTGTTTTCTTCTTCTTCTGATGTCCATCCTCTTTGCCTTTCCGGATGGGGATTGGACATTTTAGTTAGGGTCCTCTCTCTTGCTTAGTTTCTTTAGAGGCACAGGTTTTAGTGGGTTTGTCCTATGTTGTATGTCTATATAAGTGAGTATATACCATGTGTGTCTTTTTGCTTCTGGGACAACTCACTCAGGATGATCCTTTCCAGATCCCACCATTTACCTGCAAATTTCATGATTTCCTTATTTTTCATTGCTCAGTAATATTCCATTGTGTAGATGTACCACAATTTCTGCATCCATTCTTCAGTTGAGGGGCATCTGGGTTGTTTCCAGCTTCTGGCTATTACAAATAAAGCTGCTACAAACATGGTTAAGCAAATGTCCTTTTTGTGTATTTGAGCCTCTTTTGGATATATGCCCAGGAGTGGTATGGCTAGATCTTGGGGAAGCGCTATTCCTAGTTGTCTGAGAAAGCGCCAGATTGATAACCCCAGAAAATAAATCTTTTTTATAGGCCATATAAACAGAAATGAACTGGTTTGTAATGTTTCCATTTGTTTTCCTACAGAATAAACTCATTACAATCATCCTATGAAAAAATAATATTAAAGATTTAATTGCCTGTGCATATTAAATATGTTTAAATTTAGGAAAATAAACATTTTGAAGTTGAATAAAAAAAAAGAAATGCTATGGATATATGAATGCAGAAGAATGCAAACACACCAATATTTACAATCCTGCTCCAAACTTATGTTCAAGTGGGTCAAAGATCTCAACATAGAACTCTGAACCTTACAGAAGAGAAAAACAGGGAACACTCTTGAACACACTGACATAGGAGACAACTTCCTAAGCAGAATATGATTCATGCAGGCACTAATAACAACAGTTAATAAATGGGACCTCAGCATAGTGAAATATAACGAACATCATCAAAAGACAAAATATCAGCCTACAACAAAGAAAAAGATTTTCATGAAATCCCCATCCAATAGAGTGTTAACATTCAAAATTAAAAAAAGCCAAACAAACAAAAAAAAGAACTTAACAAATTAGTCATCCACAAACTAAACAATCCAACAATTAAAAAATGAGGCACAGAAATACATAATTCTCAGTATGTGAATCTCAAATGGCCAGGAAACACTTAAAGAAATGTGGAATATCCTTAGCCAACAGGGAAATGCACATCAAAACTAGTTTGAAATTCTGTCTTGCAAATGTCAGAATAAAAAAAGATCAACAAAATAAGTGACAGGAAATTTGCTCTTGTTGGGAGCATAAATTTTACAGCCACAATGTAAATCAATTTGCTGGTTCCTCAGAAAGTTGGGAATGGAGAACTCAACTGCCAGCTATACCACTATTGGGCATATGCCCAAAAGACACTCCATCTTATCACAAGGACACTTGCTCAACCATATTCATAACATCTTTGTTCATAATAGCCAGAATCTGGAAACAACCAGGATGTCACTCAGTGGAAGAACAGATAAATAAAATGTATATTTTAAGATGGAGTATTACTCAGGTGTTAGAAAAACATTCTGAAATTCTCAGGCAAATGTATGTAACTGAAAAAATCTTCCTGATTGTTGTAACCCAGACCCAGGAAAGCAAACATTGTATGTACTCTCTTGCAAGAAGACATTAGCTGTTAAGTGTAGGATAATCACACTACAATCCACAAAACCAGAGAAGGTAAGTAAAAAGAAGGTTTTTAGGTGGGATAGCAAGATCTCCCTGGAAATTGAAAATAAAATAAATTTGGGGGAGTAGACAGGTGGCAGGGTACAGAGAAAGGAAAGGAATAGGGTGAACCAAATAGAGGAGGGAGAGGCAGAGAGAGAGACTATGACCAGAAACAACTTGAGTTGCTGAGCATTTAGAGGATGATATGGAATCCTGGTGCAGGGGAAATTTCTGGGAACCTATCAGGGTGACTCTAAGAAAGTCTCCTAGCAACAGAGGATATGGAACCTGAACAGACTATCTTCTGTAAACAGGCTATGCTCCCAGTGGTGGTACTGGGACACCAACTCAGCCACAAAGCCTTCTACCTTCAACCTGTCCTCTGCAAGATGTGCTGCAGCAGTGGTGACTCATAGCTTGTGGGTATGGAAAACCCACAAGCTGGCCTAAATCCACAAAAACTGGCCTAGCTTGAGGCCCAAACCATGAGAGAGAGAGCCCATGCCTCACACTTCCTGTATCACCAGGAACCTAAAGGTGGATACCTCAAAGACCTAGGGTTGAACCACATAAGACTAACATTAATAAAAAAGTCAATGAAATAGTATCTTATGATATCCTGCTGTATTCATAGATGCTGCCTAGCCCAATAGTTATCAGAGGGGCATGCCCCAGAAGTGAAAGGAGCAGACAAAGTCATCCACCCAAACATTAGACTAACTCAGGAACCCGGGGAAAAGAGGAGAAGGGAGGATTGTTGAAGCCAGAAAGTTCAAGGACACCATAAAAACATGGACCACTGAGTCAGCTAAGGAGGGCTCATAAGGGCTCACACAGACTGAAGCAACAATCACGGAACCTGCATGGGTCTGAGCTTGGCCCTGTGTGTACATGCTGTGGTTGTTTGATTTGAGTGTTTTTGTGGAACTCCTAAGAGTTGGGGTGGTAGTATCTCTGACTCTTGGCTGCTCATGGAACTCTTTTCCTCCAACTTTGGTGCTTTGTCCAGCCTTGATATGATGGTTTATGCATACTCTTATAACATCTTGTTATGCTTTGTTCAGCTGATATCACTGGAGGTGTGCTCTTTTCTGAAGGGAAATAGAGGAGCAATGGACATGATTGAGAAGATTGGGGGTTTAAAAAAAGAGGAGGAAGGGGACCATTCAGTCAGGATATGTAAGAAACGAATAAAGAAAAAAATTATAGACAAACTCCACAACTACCACAAAATTAACTCAAAGTGACTCCTAAATTGTTGGGTTTGACCCAACACCTACTGATATTTCCTATAGTGAGAGAGAGTGACCATGCTCTAGAGCTCTCTCTCAAATGGATAAGATCAAAAGCTCTGCCATGGATTGGTAGCCCCACATGTCCCCTTGTGGATTCATGCAAACCCAGACCCACATAAAACTCACAGACAAAATGACATTAAATATTTTAATGTCTATTTTTTGCCACAAAATCTATGTCACAAGATGTGGAATTTGCCTTAGCCACCCAACCCCATGAACACCTGGGAAACCTCTGCAGCTCAGAAACTCCTTTTGTCCTTGGAAATGAATTTCTCTGAATCACAGAAACATAAAAGGATTTTTATTTTATATTTTATTTTATTTTATTTTATTTTATTTTATTTTATCTGTGATTTGGTTGTTGAGACAAGGTTTCTGCATGCAACTTGAGCTATCCTAGAACTGACTGTGTAGACCAGAGTGGTCTTGAACTCCGAGCTCCAGCTGCCTCTGCCTCTTGAGTGTTGAAATGAAATGCATATGTCAGCAACACCTAGCTTGTCAAATATTTTAAATTCTTGTGTATATGAAGAATTGTGTATGTGTGCATTTGTGTGTGTGTGTGTGTGTATACCCAGAGAAGTAAGAGTAGATCATAAGGTCCCCTGGAGGTGTGGTTGCAGGTAGTTGTGAGCCACATGCTATATATCCTGGGATCTTAACTCTGGTCTTATCCATAAGTGCTCTTAACCACTTAGCCATCTCTCTAGCCATAGTATTCTAACCAAGCATTGCTGTATTGTTGAAGGGTAACCCCTGTCACCTATTTACTACCAGTTTCTAAACCCTTCACAGAACTTGTAACACAAACCTAAAAGCAGAATGAAAAATTCAGAACTTCTATAAAAAAGACCTTCAATTTTATAATGTCTTCTTCCTATAATACACCAAAAGCAATGATTGTTTATGCACTATGTAGTGATGTATGTACAAGCACCACAGGGTCCCACAGCCATGGATGCAGAGAGCCTCCTTCTTCCAAAGAATCCACAATCAGCGAAGCTCAGAGGCCAAGGGCCACTGCTCAGGTCACCACATGAACAAACCCACAGTCTGTTTCACAGTCCATCCCGGTACCAGCTGCTCTGACAGTTCAACGGGCCTGCTCCTCCTGACCTAAGAAAAGAGTGACCACAATCACCATGGTGTGGCTTGTGGTCTCCTGCACAGATCCCTAGAGCAGAACCAGGGAATAATCGAGGAAGGAACTTGCAAGCTAACTTCCATTAGAGCTTCTGTTGGCTAGGCCTTTCCAGAGTCTCTCCTAAGCAAGGACCACCAAGGTGGGGTTTGGGGAATAGTGTTTCCCTTACTGGGTGAATAGAAAGCAAATGACTCAGACAGCACAGGCCTTCCTAGCTCTGCCCTTGTACCCTTGGAGCAGACAAGATTTTAGTCTGGAAAAATCTATTTTAATAGAAATTCTTCCAATGTCCCAAAGCAGTTCCTGTTCCAGGACATGGGTCCTTGTGTGACATTTCATTTCATATTCAATGTCCAAGGGAGCCATTTCTTGGCTTACTATCTGGGAAATCCTTGAGCAAAACTTAAGTAAAATTCAACCAGTAACAATAATTTAACCAAAAGGCCATGAAATTGAAGGCAAGGAGCAGTATGTGTGAGGGAGAAAAATGAATTTGGAAATAACGTAATTAAAATTACAAAAATTATATTCTATATGTACAGATTTTAGAAGGATTATCCTATATTATATGTCTATATGAGTGAGAATATACCGTGTGTGTCTTCCTTCTGCTGGGACAGCTCACTCAGGATGATCCTTTCCAGGTCCCACCATTTACTTGGAAATTTCATGATTTCCTTATTTTTCTTTGCTGAGTAATATTCCATTGTGTAGATGTACCACAATTTCTGTATCCATTCCTCCACTGAGGGGCATCTGGGATGTTTCCAGCTTCTGGCTATTACAAATAAAGCTGATACAAACATGGCTGAACAAATGTCTTTATTGTGTACTTGAGCCTCTTTTTGAAATATGCCTAGGAGCGGTATGGATGGATCTTGAGAAAGCACTATTCCTAGTTGTCTGAGAAAGCACCAGATTGCTTTCCACAGTGGTTGTACAAGTTTACATTACCACAAGCAGTGGAGGAGGGTTCTCCTTTCTCCACAACCTCTCCATCATGTGTTGTCACTTGAGTTTTTGATCTTGGCCATTCTATGGTTGTAAGGTGAAATCTCAGGGTGGTATTGATTTGCATTTCCCTAATGGCTAGTGACTTTGAGCCTTTCTTTAAGTTTTTCTCTGCCACTCAATATTCCTCTACAGAGAATTCTCTGTTTAGCTCTGTTCCCCATTTTTTAATTGGATTACTTGGTTTGTTGCTTTTCAGTTTCTTTAGTTCTTTATAAATACTGGGTATTAGCCCTCTGTCAGATAAATGGTTGGTGAAGATTTTTTTCACAATCTGTAGGCATTCATTTTGTTTTGATGACACTGTCCTTTGCTTTACAGAAGCTTTTTAGTTTCATGAGGTCCCATTTATTGATTGTTGCTCTTAGAGCCTGTGTTGTTCGTATTCTGCTTAGGGAGGTTTCTCCTGTACCAGTGAGTTCTAGGGTCTTTCCTACTTTTTCTTATAACTGATTTAATGTTTCTGATTTTATGTTGATGTCCTAACTAATCAAGAGGGAGTCAACCCTGACTAAAATGCTCAACCCCCATCCTGAAAGGCAAAGAGTATGGACATCAGAAGAAGAAGAAAACAGTAAAGGGTCTCTGAAAGGCTCTGCCCTGCAGGCTATGAAAGAAGATACTGAGACTTATGGCCAACTGTTGGGCAGAGTGCATGGAATCTTATCAAAGAAATGGCAAAAAGTAAGATCTGGAGAGGACAAGAACTCCACAAGGAGAGCAACAGAACCAGAAAATTTGAACACAGGGGTCTTTCCAGAGATGCATACTCCTACCAAGTACCAGGTATGGAGATAACCTAGAACCCCTGCACTGATGTAGTCCATGGCAGTTTAGTGTTCAAGTGGGTTACATACTAATGGGAAGTGGGACTACCTCTGACATAATCTGATTGGCCTGCTCTTTGATCACCTCCCCCTGAGAGGTAAGCAGCCTTACCAGGCCACAGAAAATTACAGTGCAGCCACTCCTGATGAGATATGATAGACTAAGATCGAAAGGAAGTAGAGGAAGACCTCCCCTATCAGTGGACTTAGGGAGGGGCATGCGTGAAGAAGGTGGGATTGGGAGGGATGGGTGAGGGGCTTATGGGGAGATTCAAAGTGAGTAAAGTTTAATTAATAAAAGTATAAAAATTTATATTTTAAAGTTGAAACCGAGCTGTGGCAGTGGTGACACCTGTAATCTCAGCACTCCAGGGGACAGAGGCACATGGATTTCTGTGAGTTCATTGCCAGCCTTCTCTACAGAATGAGTCCAGGACAGCCAAGGCAACACAGAGAAACTCTGTCTCAAAAAACAAAAGAAAACAAAAAACAAAACAAAACAAACAAACAAAAAAAAACAAAGCAAAGCAAAACAAAAGCTGAAACCTGCTTTATGGCCCTATATGCCCCAGGAACAAGCAGTCTATAGAGAAGCACACCACAGAATACTCACAGCTTTTCTCTCAGGATGTACATTTTTTGCCAGAAAAAATAACAATCCTGTCATACAGTGCCACATCAGTTTGTCCAAATCTCCTGTTTAGTTGAAGTAGTGTAACTACAATAATTTGTTTTCTAGAAATACATTCAGTTTTTTAAACAGATTCTTGACTGCCTGGTTAATGGACCCAAGACATGAAGAGTCACCATCATAGAGTAGACTATTTCATTGTGTCTATAGCACAGGGGGCATCCCTAGGAGTTATGCTATTTGACCATCACACAGAGGATATAAAACATTGGTCAACACATTATGTTTATTCCTAGTGACCTTCACATAGAAGCCATCACATAGTGATGATAAACAGAGACCATTACATACTTTCCACTCCAAGGTGGCCATCGCACAGTGACCATGACACTATGTCCATCACAAAATGATGATCACTCAGTGAATTACTCATAGCTGTTCATCACAATGACTACCACAAACTGGTCATCACATTGTGGCCATCACATGCTGGTCACAACATGGTGGATTTTACAGTACCCATCACCCAGTTGTGACCACACAGATACCATCACACAGTGACCATTATGCTTTAACCATAAAACAACAGCTATCAATCTGCTTTCATATTGCAATGATAATGAAAATGTGGACAGTATAAAATGATAACCATATATTGACCAACACAGTGATCATCACATCATGGCCTTCACACAGTGTCTCTCACACTGTGACCATCACAGATTTTGCCATCACCATGACCATTGACATTGGCCATCACTATGTATCCATCACATGCCATTTTTAACACTCTTGGCATCACCATGTTTATGACATAATGACTATCACACAGTGGCCATCATATAATGAATATTACACAGTGAACATAAAACAGTATCAACCAAAATGGTCATCACATATTAGTGACTATACAGTAACCATTATGCAATTAAATCACACAGCTAACCATCAATTATTAGCTAGCACAGAATGGCCATCACAAAACAACCATCAGTCACAGGCCATGATAGTGAAAATCATGTACTGGCGATGAAGCACTGATCATTGCCCAGTGAACAAAACTCAATGTCAATCACACATTGTCCAGCACAAAGTCAAATTTACACAGTGACCATCACACCATATAAATCACATAGTGGTATATCAAACAGTGACCATCAGGTAATGGCCATCACAGGATGACCATCACAGTGGCTATCAAACTTTGACCATCACATAGTGGGATCCCACAGAATTTATAATTCAGTGACCAACACACACAGGCCATCATTAAGTGGCCATAACACAGTAACCATCACAGAGTAATCATCACACAGTGAACACAACACAGTAGCCATTAATTATTACCATTTCACAGGGGCCATTACATTGTAGTCATCACACAATGATAATTAAACAGAGCCCTCCCCCAAACATCACATGGATGCAATTAGAGTGAACACCACAAACTTGAACATCATGACACAGCCATCTCATAGTATCAATCAATTCATGGTCATGCATGGTCTCTGTTACATAGGGAAGACTACATTAAATATCAAACAGTGATAAAAATTACAATGGCCATCATACCGAGGGATATATATATATATATATGCTAATTTATACATATATATATATGTATATATATATATATATATATATATATATATATATATATATATCACAGCATGCATCACACAGGTGCAAGTTACCTGTGATATATATACATATACATATAAATGTACGAATGTATATCATACACACACACACACACACATATATATATATATATATATATATGTTTGATAAGCCTGAACCTGGGCACGCAGAAGAGGAGTCCTAGCCTGGAAAACTAACCCAGAGCCAGATTGAGAGCAACACACATGCAAATGAAGGAGTTACAAGAGCTGAGGCTGCAAACCCTGAGAGCCTCCAAACAGTGCACACAAGTGTAGAAGCTGCAAGGATGTAGACAAAACAAGATGGTCACTTTCCAAATACAGGCAGAAAGACCCATCCAGAAGGAGGAGAGTGAACCTCAGGCGAGAGGTGGGGACTCTTCTGACAAGCACTTTCTCCATGAAGCCTCTACACACAGCACATGCCAGATGGATCCCTGTCTGCCCTATAGGGAAGGCCACAAAAGCATGAAGCAGGGTAAGAAGAGACCAGGTTCTCTCATGACTCCAAAGTTGGAGACCCACAGATGTGGGCAGGTTAACCCAAGAGTACCAAAAAGATCATACAGAAAAACACACTTGACCAGAGAACGTTTGGAGGCAAGGAAGGGCTATGAACCCCATGGAGTCAGCTAGAGTTGGCTCTGAGATCTGAAACAGGCTTCCTGAGCTATGGAGGAGGCATGGCTTTCCAGCAATTTCACCTGAGATTCCACTTCCTGTTCACGGGCGACCTTTCTAGAGAAAATCTCTGGAAGCCTCTCTGCCTGATCTCAACACCATTGGATGTGTTCCCCCCACCCGTGAGAGCCTAGGCTGCAGACATCTTTCCAGAGCAAGTACTCCATCTTGCATTGTCCAACCAGACAGGCGATACCCAAGGAATCTAGCAAAGGCTCAAGGTCTAGGCTTCAGGAAGAAAGACCAGCAACAAGACCTCAAACTTTGGCTATAGCCATGGAGACCATTGCAGCCCATGAAGCTGATACAGCCGAACAAACTGCTCTCCAAGGAATCTCCCAAGCCAAGGACGCCTTCCAAGCCAACACAGCCCAAGCAGCCCAAGAGGAGGAACCTCGTCACGCAGGGGACCAGACTGAGACCCACAGTCAGACTGAGACCAAGACAGAGCAGTAGATGGAGGAGGCAGACCAAGAGGTGAAGCTGCAAGCCCTCCCAGCCCGCATCCGGAGGACACAGGCCAAGAAGCTGCAAGGCCTCGAACGAACTCAGACGGTCACGTTCTTCCCCCCGGCCAGGAGCCCAGGCCAGCATTAGGAGCCCGGAACCCCGGCGCGGGGGCCCACCTCTGAAAGGCACCTCCTCCAGGAGGCCTCTGGACACAGCCTATCCCAGCGGGCTCTCTGCATCAAGATCCAGGCTAAGAAGAGACCTGCCCCCCTCATGGCCAAGGCTCTCTGGGAATATCGCAACCGGTTCTCTCGCAGGTGAACCCCAGAAGGACACTCTCTGCTCAGGCATATCTTTGGATGGCACGGGACTGGACACACCCACTCTTCCCTCACGGAAAACCCAGGCCTTCCAGAGCTTGCACCTGGGATCCTACTTGGAGCTCTGGAGACACTCTCTGGAGGCCTCTCTGTCTGATCTCCACACCATTTGGGCGGGTTCCACCCACACGTGAGAGCCTAGGCTGCAGCCATCTTCCCAGAGCAAGCACTCTCTCCTGCATCGGCCCACCAGACACCCACTACCCAACGACTCTGGCGAAGGCTCAAGGTCTAGGCTTCAGGAAGAAAGACCAGCACCCACACCTCAACTCACACCTAGGCCTTCACCTCCCCAAGGGACTCACTGCCAGACAAGCCCACTCCTGCCACTTCCTGATGCACACCTGCATGAATTGGAAGGGAAGGATGGATTTTCTGGAATTCTCACCTGCTCTTCTGGGTGGCTGTGCCTCAAAAATCATTGACCTCACTTCCCATTGCTAGTTCTCCAGTGCTTGCACAAATCTTCTATCCAGAGTTAGTTTTCCACACTTTAGGTCTCCGCCCATGCCAAGGTACAAAACTGCTTGGGGGAGAACTGTTTAGGATAACTGTCAGCTGTGTTAACTTCAGCACTAATGAATATTGTGTTCATTTCTGTCCTTTGTATACATAGATGTTCATGAATAAACATTTGTGTGTATATAGATATGTTTGGAAAGAGAGTCATTCATAGGCATGGACATAGAGAGTTGATAGCCTCTGTGTAAGTGTGCCTATGTGTGCAAGTGTGTGTGTGTATGTATGTAAGAGAGAGAGAGAGAGAGAGAGAGGAGAGAGAGAGAGAGAGAGAGAGAGAGAGAGAGAGAAAGAGAGAGCACACTGAGAAATAAACCAGAGCGAAAAAGGGATCAATTTGCAACCAAGAAAACCAAGACCCAGTTGCCAAGGATCAGAATGGAAATGAAAAGTTCTGGGTGACCTTTTGAGATCTGCACCAGTGGAGTTGGAAAGGTCATTGGTGTTTAAGGACACCCTAGGATTGCATTCTTTTGGTTTAGAAGAGGTATTGATCTATTTCACGGAGGTTGGGAATCGTCCTTCTTAATGTCATTTGAAGTTATGTCTCATCCGTCTTTAACTGCCTTTGAAAACCAAATAAACTTGAAGCACAGACGCTAAAGATGACAGAAAGAGATGATGAGGTTCAACAAACTAAAATTTAGGACTGTGGACCATCACGGAGAAATAGAATAAAATAGAATTGGATAATATTCCTCAAGTAGTTTTCTCATCCCTGGGAGTGGCACATGTTCCCAGCTTCTATTCACTTAGTCACACTTCCTTTTTGAATTGAGCACAGATGAAACAATACAGCTCCCATGTCAGGCAGCTTTTCATTTGTACAACAAGAGATCTGTAGAACTACGCTTATAATAAGGAAACATTTATTTTACTAAATAACTGTGTGTGCTTACCTTCTGCTTTCATGTAATTTTGCATTTAACAACTTTTCTTAGTTCCCTGCATGCCCAAAGAAATCTTTGAACTCCATGGAATTAGACTTACATAATACTCAAAGCAACCATGATGTGCTGAGAACTCAACTGAATGCTTTCGAGTACAAACTAGTGCACTTATCAGTGAGCCATAAATCTAACACCAAAATATTTATTTTATTTCATGTAAAGCACAATTGAAACTTTTATTCATTTTATATGTTGCCTGCATGGAAGTTGCACACTGCTTGCATTGTGGTGTCCTTGGAAACAAGAAGATGGCAATGGATCTCATAAAACTGAAATTACTCATGCTTGTGAAATTACAGATGCTGAGTCTTCTGAGATAGCTGCTAATGAATATAACTTCTGACACACCACTTCACATAATAGTTTACCTTAACCTTGTTTCACCAAGGAATTTACTTTAAATTGTTTTACTGATTGTTTCAAATTTAGTATTGATAAGCTTATTTTTTCATTAAAAGCCTCAGAGTAAAATTTCAGGTGGTGGGAGAAAATTCCTGAGAAGAAAATATATTTTCACTTGTTAAGAAGAAAGCCAATTGAGACACAGGTAAAGAAAGATAGGACACCTGCATTCCCTCTAATACCAGAGCTGCCTACCAGTTGCCTCACAGTGGGGTTTACTTCTTAAAGCATAATTCCCAAGTAAAATCCTTAAAGATTTTATGATTAGCATATATGTCTCCTGAGGATAGCAGCCACTAAGAAGTTGGACATGATAGATTTGCAAACAGAAAGGGTACAAAGTTCAGTAGGAATAGGACTGAATTTTAAAACTGAATAAAATTTAAAAATATAATGCCATAATGTACAGATGCAGTCTGATAAGACCCTTTTTGTGTTTTTTGTCAAAATGAGAGACAAAAACCTTTTAAGAAAGTATGGGGTGTGCCTTCTTGCAAAAAAAGGTGCAGGAGAGCTGGCCCTGGTGGCATGATTTGCAGGAGAGTTGGCAAGCTGACTAAGCAAAGACCCAGATCCAAGACATTGAGCTGGCCCATCCCAGCATCTCCATCTATGAACTTTTGGAACATGTGAAGAGGGTGGTCCTGAACACCCAAAGCTGCTGGAAATCCATGGCTAGGTACAACAGGAGGATATCCAGAATATCTGAGAGAGTCTCTGAGAGGATCTATTATTGATGGTGTAGCACAAAACCATTAGGCTCTGCACCAGAGTATTGACTCATTTTAGTGAACATCTGCAAACGGAGCTGTTTGAGCAAAAGGATATTAGTGTGACACACAGTGGCACAACACAGCTTACATGGAATAATTTAGTGATTTATACACACACACACGCGATAATAAAAATTATATATATATATATATATATATATATATATATATATATAATATTTTTTTGTTTTCTTTTGTGGGATTTAAAGGGTGGTAAGCAGTAATGGAAGGAATGGGAAATTTGTGGGTTTGTGGTACATGATGGAAAATTCACAAAGAATCAATAAAATCATATGTTAAAAAAGAAGGAAAAGAAATAAAAAGAAAGGAAGGGGTATATTTAACTAGCACCTTTCAGGAATCAGGGGCACAAAACAGAAGTCATGATACATTGCAGTAGTTAAACACAAGTTATAACAGTCGCATCCAGGACTCTTCTTGGCTCTATTCAGTTACCAAGCAACTGGCAACCTAAAATCCAAGTCTTAATAAAAATTCACATTCAGTACAAAAAGAACAATGAAATATAATTTTCACTCTGAAGTGCTATTAATGATTTTCTTTTCTAAACAGTTCTATTCATATATATTCCTTTATGCGGTCAGAGAAGAAAACAAAGAAGGATCACTATTCTGAACTATTTGTGTATGAAACAAGAAAATTACAGCCACCATTGTTACTGCCATCTCATTGGCGGCTGTTGGAGATACCACTGCTGCATTAGCCATGAGTCATACTATGCAGACTGCTCAGACCCTAAATAATATTTTAGCCAATGTAGCTCATGCTTTAGATGTACAAAAAGAAATTAATGCTCAACAAAAACGATACTTGATGGTGTTCAATCAGAGGATTGACCTCGTGCAGGAGCAAATTGATACCCTATGGCAAATCGCTCAACTTGGCTGTCAATGGAAGTATGCTGGACTTTGTGTCACTAGCATACAATATGAGAATTTTTCACGTGCTTTAAATCTGTCTAAACAATTGTCTAGCTATATTTTAGGTAATTGGACTGAAGAATTCGATACTATGATGGAGCAGCTGAGAGTGGCCATTGTTACGGCAAATTCTACCAGAGTGGACGCAGGACTAGCCAGAGGATTATCATCATGGATTGCTGCAGCCATGAATCATCTGAAGGAATGGGCGGGCATGGGAGTGTTAGCAGGCCTTCTGGGGTTGGTCTCCTTGGTTTGCCTGTGGTGTATATGCAAGATTAGAGTCTCACAACAGCATAATGCAGCCATGATCATTCAGGCCTTTACAGCCATTGAAGCAGGACAGTCTCCCCAAACATGGTTGGCTACCATAAAAAGCTAAAATGTTACGCTCAGGATGCAAAGCTAAGCACTGCACTCAGGGTCAGCTGCTTTCGACCCAGAGAAGAGCATGTCTGATTGCATGTGGGTTGATGCCCCAGGTCCCGCCTCTGAGAAAAAGGTATCAGACGGGTCTGATGCTCTTTGGGTGGATGATACCTAAAGGAACATTGGTACAAAGTCCCAATTTATTCCTAATATCAGAGATCAGATCTCTACTCTTGCCTGATGTGTCTAAAACAAAAAGGGGGAACTGTAGAGAGCTGTGTAATGCCACGACTTAAAGACGGAGCTGGTTTCTGCCTTCCACCTTCCCGATGGTGAGTGCTCTCTGTCACAAACAACTCCATATTTGGCTAAGGCTGAGGATCAGGCTTGCTTCCGTGTATGTGGACCTATCTGCATTGCCCACGTGGCACTCTGGGGTTGGCTACCCAGAGGTTATTTTAAGCTGTGGGCTGGCTTTAACCAGGGTCAGAGGATTGTTCAAGGTTCCTGAATAAACTGCATTGAGAAGATCAACAATAACAACAAAAAAAAATCAGAAAGAAGGACCTCCCCTATCAGTGGACTTGGGGAGAGGCATGCATGTAGAAAGGGGGGAGGGTGGGACCGGGAGGGGAGGAGGGAGGCGCCTATGGGGTGACATAAAAGGAATAAAGTGTAATTAATAAAAGTTAAATAAAAAATTAAAAAAAGAGAGAATACAAAAAAAAAAGAATATCATCTAAGTGTGATATTCCTGAAAATTATTTCTTTGCTACCTTGTTTAAGACTGGTAAATTATTTTTGGTTGTGAGCCTATACTTCACCTTCCTAGCTGGCAGGAGGTTCTCACCTGTCACAGGACTTAGGGAAGGGGCAAAGAAGGAGAAGAGGGAGGGTGTGTGGTTCTAAGAGGAGACCAGGGCGTGGACTGCAGTAGGGAAATTTGAATAAATTGTAATAAATGAATAATTTTTAAAAGCCTGGTCAAATATAAAATGAGGTGTATCATGGGAAGAAACATAAAAGTTAAACAAAAACAGTCATTGTTGTGAGGCTACTGAAACTTTTCCTTATTTTACTGACTATACATTAAATATGTGCCCATACTATTCTTACTCTTTTCATGGGTTGATACCTGCATGTAGTAACTCCTAATTTTTTGTCATTTCAAGACTCTGGTATCAAATTTGTAAACAATGTGAAATGACAGAATCTAGTTTCTGTACTGTTGATTTACAGGTTTCTCTTATAAAAATTCTCACTGAATATTTTCCAAAGATCTTTGAAGAGGATACTACTACACTGTATAAAGACATGCAAAGGAGTGTGGAGGACATCAAGAACTCCTCTGGTTTATAAACTGCTGTTGAGAATTCTTGTGATAAGGCTGATGCCCATAACCAAAGTGACAATACCTTTCCAAATGATAATACTGAAGAATTAAATCTTACATCTGTTCCTTCTCAGGAGGACTTTCTGACAGGTAACAGGAAGATTTAAAGTAGTAATCAGATGAATGGAAGGATGACATCCTCTCCTGATTTCACAAAACTGTAATTAACATCACAGCAGTATTGGCACACATCTTGATATTTTAGCATGGAAAAAGTCTTTTTTACTTAAATATAATTAAACAGCATAATTAAAAAATATAAATATAATCATACATACATATTGACCTTGAACACATATACACATGCATGTTTATACTCACATATATGCATGCATGTATGTATGACAGATGTCCTCCTAATTCAGCCCCTGAAAGGATTCTAGAATATTACCTGCTGTGTTTTTCGCCTTTCCTTCTCCTGGTCCCTGAGTCAATGTAGGATATCTTGGTTACCAAAGTATTACTTTTGGAAAGATCACTTAGAGACAACGTTTGGATTCAAAAACCCCTCAAATATTCTGGAAGATTAAGCCCTGTGCCACTGTCAACAAACTGTGCAATCCTCCTGCAAAAACAGTAATGTTGGTTGGATTTCTTATGAGAGATAAATCTTATCAAACGCTTAGCATTATGTAACTACTGGATTCACAGGATAAACTACAACAAATACATGAAGAATGATAAATAGGCAAAACATATCTGAATCAATAATAGGACCTCTCAAAATCAGATATGTTGTAAACACATGAAATTTTCTGTGTAGAGTTGTAAAAATAGACTGAAAGACTCATTTTATCTGAGTTGAGTGGAATCTGTCTTCTGAGAATGTTTTTTATCATGATTTTTTTTGTTTTATTTGACAGTGAATATTGGAACAATTTTCTTCTCCAGTACAATTGATCATCCTGTGGAGGATGATAACTGAAGAATCTTTTGGATTGTCCAAGCAACCTTACTTCCCTTCAGTTTCTTATTAAACTGAATCATGGAATCCCACAATTCCATTTGCCTACATCCTTCCTTCCTTTTATAGCTCATTATAATACATTCCTAATGTTCTCTATTTTACTTTATTATTATTTACAATGTTTCACTTCTATTACATTTATGTTGTATATTAAATACTTTTATTGTTGTAATCAATGTCATCTTTGGAAAATGCCATTTGGCAGTCTTCTCCTCCCTCTCAGTTACTTAGGAAGCTGCTTTCATGTGATAGAGCCACAAGAATCAATTTATTAAATATTACAAACTCCCATCAGAAAGACATGTTAAGTTCTGCTTAAAAAATGAAAACGGGACATTTCTCTGACCAAATTCTTTCAGACTCTAGCCGCCAAAAAGTCCCAAAGGCAAAGAATCAACTAAGGGGGTATACCACAAAACCTGACTCAACCTGGGCATTATAAGAACATTTTTATTTGTAAGTTATTTCCCTCTTGGTGTGAAAAAGAGCTTTAGGATATTATTTACATTAGAAATACATTTGGCTCAGTGTTTGTAGGCTTATGGTAGCGCTATAGGGCAGGACTGATGTCAGGAGGTCACAGCAAGTGAAGTGGCTGACTTAGTTAAGAAACAGAGGACGCAGAAGATGACAATGCAGCCACTCCTGATGAGATCTGATAGACTAATTTCAGAAGGAAGGAGAGGGAGACCTCCCCTATCAGTGGACTTGTGGATGGGCATACATGAAGAAGGGGGAGGGAAGGTGGGATTAGAAGGGAAGGAGGGAAGTGTTTATGGGAGGATACAAAGTGAATAAAGTGAAATAAAGAAAAAATAAATAATAACAAAGAAGCAGAGGACAATGACGGCTCATACTCACTGAGCTTTCTCCTGTTTATGCATTCTGGAAATCATGTTTGTAATTTCACAGCCCAATAATAGTTGTTATAGTTTTCTCACCGTGATTACCTAATCCAATTAATTGCTCAGAAGCATGGACAGAAGGTAACATAATTGAAATAATCCTGCAGAGTTGTGCTTAGGGAACTGTATCATAGATGGTTCCAGATAAAATACCATTAACAATCAAAATTAAGCATCACACATGACAAAGTTGGAAGTAGTTTCCAATTGTAAGAATGTGCACAATAGCCTGAAAAGGTGGCTCAATATCTAAAGCAACTAAGATACAAACTTTGTAGCTGACGTGAGTACTGATCTTCAAAACTATAATTAATATAAAAACTAAAAATTGGTGGCTACACCTGGGATACAACTGAATAAACTGTAATCAATTAAATAAAAAAATTTATTAAAAATTTGTTTTAGAAATAAAGCTTCAGAGAAAAGAGTGTCTATGACATAGTGTATCTTAGTTATTATATGTGAATACCAGGAACAAAAATTGGAAATAGGCGTGTCCTACACATATCTATAAGATTTTTTTTATTCTCTGTGCTCTCACAGAACTGGAGATCATGACTCCAACCACAAACCACTCAGATAGAATTTGAAATAAGAGGTATCCTACACATACTATAGAAGATTTTTCATTCTCTGTGTTCTCAGGCGTGCTTCTTGAAGTACTGGAGATCATGAACCCAATCACTAAGGATAGACATTTACAAGAGGTTATTCCAAGGGGACACTGTGTCCATGTACACCAGTTAGAAATAGAAGGCATGATCATGGGTATAGTGATTCAGTGAAAACAGCACAGAAATTAGAATTCTGAGTGATTCATTTACGTAATTTCTTCCTTCAGTTGGTTCATTGCAAATGTCAATGAGAAAGGATAACACACATGGTTTGAGATTAATCTACTTTACATAAACCAAAGTGAATGTTTGGTTTATAGCATGAGAGAAGTCAATAATGTCTACCAAGGTCACAAATGAGGACGGAAGACTTTTAGAACAGAGTCAAGAAGTAAGAAGTTAATTACAGTTTTACTCAGAAATCATAAAATGGCAATCAGTTTCCCTTCAGGAAAACAAGACAAAGGGCATGAGCACCATGGTTATGTTATACCATAATCATGAAGGAGACCCTGAGTAGCACAGTCATGTAGTGTTTAGCCCACGAAGAGATACCAGTAGTTGCTAGTTAGGAGTTAAAATCACATTCTCTCCAAGGACATACTTCTGCGAGCCTTTATTCAGCAAGAGGCTGTCTGGATGTGACAGTGGTTTCATAGAACCCTTCCTTCAAAAAACCTGGAGCTTCTTCCAGTGGATAACTTTGATTGTGTATTCCTCAGTATTTTGGTAAAAACAAACAAAAGAAAAGGAGCATATTGCAAAGTACATAAGAATCAATTTGGGAGTAAAAAATATTTTCCAAAACAAAACAGCCTGAAAATTATAATATAAAAATTACACAAATATAATTAAATTACCTGAAATATTTGACATATCTAAAAGTAATTCAGAATGATAAAGTTATAAATTACTAAATAAGCATAAATAATTTACAACAATTTAAAATTCAATGGAATTTCATACAGGAATTTAATATGTTCATTCATTAGAAACAAACTAAATTTTAAGTAGATCCTTTATTACTTAATTAGTTAAAACAAAAAGACAATAAAATTTTTAATTAAGTTTTTGTTTTTTATATTAATTACAGTTTATTTACATTGTATCCCAGCTGTAGCCCCCTCCCACATTCCCTCCCAATCCTACTGTTCCTTCCTCATTTCCTCCCTGCCCTTCTCTAAGTCCACTGATAGAGAGTTCCTCCTCCCCTTCCTTAGACCCTAGCTTATCAGGTCTCCTCAGGACTAGCTGCAATGGCCTCCTCTGTGGCCTATCAAGGCTGCTCCTCCCTTGGGGTTGGGGGGAGGTTAAAGGTCCAGCCACTGAGTTCATATCAGTGTCAATCCCTGTTTAACTTACTGGGGTATCCAACTTGGATACTGAGCTGCCTTGGGCTATGTCTGAGCAGGAGTTTTAGGTTACATCCATGCATGAACCCTTGTTAGATAATCATTTTTAGAAAAGACTCCTGTGCCCAGATATGTTTGATCCTTGTGGAGCTCCTTTCCTCTCCAGGTCTTACTAACTCACCCTTCTTTCATATGATTTCCTGTACTCTGCCCAAGGTTTGATTATGAATGTCAGCATCTGCTTTGTACTTGTAATAGCTGGAACCTGGAAACAACCTTGTATGGCCCTCTATGGAGGAATGGTTACAGAAATTGTGGTACATTTACACAATGGAATACTACTCAGCAATTAAAAACAAGGAAATCATGAAATTTGCAGGCAAATGGTGTGGTCTAGAAAAGATCATCATAAATAGGGTATCCCAGAAGCAGAAAGAAACACATGGTATATATTCACATATAAGTGGATACTAGACCTAAAAGATAGGATCTACATACTAAAACCTGTATACTTAAAGAGGCTAAGCAAGAAGCAGGACCCAGGGTAAGATAATCAGTCTTCATCTAGAAAGACAAATGGGATAGACATTGGAAGTAGGAGAAAAAAAGAAACACGACAGGAGCCTACCATAAAGGGTCTCTGAAAGACTCTATTTTTTCTAGCAGAGAAAATAAATTTCTGATAGGAGGATTGTTATATAAATATTTCTAATTTATGTAAAACACATGTGCACATTTAAAATTATATTAAATAAAAATATTTTCAGGAAAAAGGTTAAATTTAGTGAGAGAGAATACAAATTAGAGTACACATATAATTGTCATTATATAAAAAGAAATATAATAAATACAAATGAATAAGTACCATCAAATACCATTGATGAAAATCAATACATGTTATTCTAAAGGTGAAGAAAAATCTAGTCTAAGAATAAAAAGAAAACAGAGAAATCAATTTGTCACTTGGATTGTTTATGAACATTATTTTAAAATTACATAAAGACAATGATATTTAGAGAAGGTTCTGATAAGAGAATTTAAACAGATATAAATTACAGTGGTAGATTATGTTTTGTCCTCTTCTAACTCGCTTTGAAGAGTGAAATCGTGGTAACATGTAAGAAAAGCTTAAACAGGTATTTTAGGATGAACTCTTAGGAGAAACTTGAGAGTTCTTAGGAGAAACTCATTATCTCTTGAGAATGAGCTACTGCTTTCATGAGATTGCACTGCTTACCCTGTGAATTGGTTTAAATTGTCTGCCTACTTGATATGATCTAGAATCTCCAAAAGATAAACCTCACCAGATGCCTATGGGATGAGCCTCAATTATATCAACTGAGATGGAAAAACTTCTGAAATAGTCTAAGTGTAGCACTTTAGCAATGGTTGGCTTCATTACATGGGTTGAGGTTCTAGATATACTAAAGCTCGAAAACAGGCTGAGCATGCTTTTCCCCCAACCTCCTCTTGGCCATGATGCATTAGCTCCCTTCAAACTGAACCAGAATTTACTGTCCTCACATTAAGTTGCTCTTATTAGTTATTTTGTCACATCAGTGAAACAAGGAACTAATAGAATATCCAAGGGCTTTGTAATAAAGCAAGTCATGTAAACAAATTTTCAGTTTCTAATTGTCCATTTTTCCTTCTCTTCCTCAGCCATCTTGTTCCTGTTGGCAAGCTCTATGATAAGCTCCAAGATAGGGAGGGACTCTATTCCTGTACCAACAGTAGATTTCCATCACTGAATATGTATAAGAATATAAAAGCATGAAGACAGAAACTATGTAATATTAATCATACTAAAATGTATTTTATTGAGGTTTAGTATGTAACTCAGTTCAGAAAGTTAGACAATGATTCTAATCCATAACACTGGAGAAATTAATCTTGTGCTTTAAAAGCTTAACTATTTATTAAATGGTTTGGTAACCATGACAAAGAACCTCACATACACAGATTTCCTATCTATGCATTCATTCTTAGGACTTATTAGCCCATTATCATAAAAGTATCTTCATTAATTAGTTACAAGAGTAGGAGGAAAACATGTGCAGAGCAGTAGAAAATGAGCTTAAATATTTTAATAAACAAAGTAAAATTAATATTGGCCAAGATTTTAATGAGAATTATTAAAATAGTCATAATGAGCATCCAAGATAACAGCACCAGGAGGACACTGTTTCTGACCAGCAGCACAGCAGGGACAGAGAGTGACCAACACACAGAACTCTTGGCCTTAACACACCAAAATTGTGCTTGCCAGCTGAGAGGAAAGCCCATGTTGTGGGAATCAATTTGGTTCAGTTCACCCAGCTAAACTCCTGGAAGAGTACCCAGTCCCAGCTGGCACTTGGTCACCAGCCCAGAGGTGCATGCCTGCATGCCTGAACTGTGGGCCCCACAACACCTGAGACTGGGATTTCCAGTCTGGAGAAAACCCCACGGTGAAGGAAGCGATCAGGAACCAACCCCAGGATACTCAGACAACCCTTGCAAAAGGTACTGGGGACCAGCTGATACTCAGCTGCCAGCCTAGAGAACTGCTGTGCACCTGACTCATTGTCCCAGACAGAATTCTGTCCCAGACAGAAATGTGGGCCCCAAGGCCACAGAGACTGTCATTTTCTGTCAGAATGAAAACCGACAGTGTGGGAAAGAGCAGGCCCAAACTCAGGGCACCACAACTCCCATCCACCCACCCCCAACCCAGCCAGGTTCCTCTGGGAGCCCAGTCCATAACAAGGCAGAGTCACTCTGCCTGCACTCTACTTGCCATCCCAGATGAAACTGTGGATGCCAAAACACTGCACACTAGGTCTTTTTGGTAGATACATCTGGACCGACCTCAGGAAACCCACTTCCAGAAGAGTTTCTGGGTTCCCGCTGGGTTCCCACTGGGTTCTTTCTGGGTTCTTGCTGAGGTCCTGCTGGGTTCTTGCTGGGTTCCCACAGGCTCCAAGCTCTGGCCTCTGGCTGCCCACATGAGCACTGTACTCAACTGCCATGTTTTAACACTAAGGTACTGGGGCACACAGCTCCAACCTCAGACCTACAGAAGCCTGAGACCATTGGATCAGCCCCCAGATACTGTTCCAAAGTGCAACCAGTTATCTCTAGCTAAACTGAAGAAACCACTGCACTTCCTGGTTCTTCAAGTGGACTATGCTCAGAAAACAAAATAAAGGAGCAAAGGTAGCAGCTCAATATGTTCTAAGCAAGAAACACAGAGAGGCAGCTGTCTCCAGGACTTCTCTTGGAAAGAGGAGAGCCTTCCTGACTACCAAGAACCATAGTTACCACACAGGTCCTTCAACTGGGTTGAATTGTGCCAATTTTGGAAAAGCACCACCAATCCATTGATCACACTCAAAGAGCTGAGGATGCCTCCTTCAGAACCCTACCAAGGGGATTCCCTCCACCCCAGGATTCCAGCAGGTACCAGAAATTAACAGCCCATACCTGAGACACCAAGATGGGTAGAGGCTACTGTTAAAGCACAACCAACAAAAGGCAAAGCAATATGCTATTCCCAGAACCCAATTATCCAGGGACAACCAGCCCTGGACATCCTAACATAAGTAGAATTTAAGAAGATGACTTTACATCAATGCTTAAGAAGAAAATAATGGAGGAAACAAATAAAATGTTTGAAGATTTAGAGGGAGATAAAGTCAAACAGATTAGGACCATCAGTAAAGAAATGCAGGAGACTGTAGTAAAACAGCTTGTTGCTTTCAGAAAGAAAATGATTAAATCACTGAAAGAAATAAAAGAAACAGAGGAATGTTCAAACAAACAGGTGAAGGAATTGAAGGAAGATACAGTCAGACAGGTAAAGGAAATAAAAAAATGGTTCAGGATCTGAAAATAGAATTGGAAAAATTAAAGAAAACACAAACAGAGGAAACCATGGTGAGAAAGAACAAAGAAAAGAACACAGGAACTACAGAGGTAACCATAACCAACAGACTACAATAGATGGAAGAAAGAATCTCAGATATGGAAGATACAATGAAATAAATGCATGTAGCCGTTAAAGAAAATACTAAATCCCAAAAATTCCTGACACAAACCATCCATGAATCCAAGAAAACTTGAAAAGACAAAACCTAAGTGTAGACTTAAGGGTGGAGGGGCCAAGATGGCAGCACTGGGAGAATACTGTGTCTGAGAAGTGGGAAAACACTCTCTGTGCAGCGACCAGGAGACTGAACTCTGGGCCCTAAAACTAAAGCGTGTTTCCCAGGTGAGGGGAGGCTCCCACAGCATGGGGATCAGTCAGGTCCACTCTGAGGCGGCCAGCCAGAACCCGGAAGAGATCCCTGGTAACATGGGCTTTGGGTCTCTGTGCTGGAGCTGCACACCTGCACGTACCGATCACTTTCCCAGGCTGATTGGTGGGCACAAAGGGAGTCCCATTCACAAGAAAACCCCACGGGGAAGCAAAGTTGCGAGGCTGATTATGGGTCACCCAGTCTTTCCCTGGAAGTTCTCGCTGACTGCGGGTACCCGCCTCCATCACAACTGAGCTCCAGCCATGCTCAGAGAGCAGCTGCGAGCCCAGCTCAAAATCCCTACTCCCTCTTCAGAGGAGGCAGGTGGTGTCCAGCAGAATCTGCCACAGACCACATTGTCTGTACCCCAACCTGAGATCGGAGCTGAGAAAACCCAATCCTTTCGGGCACTCCCCCAAATGCTGCCATAACCCTGCTGCAGTGGAGCAGAAGGACAAAGAGGCGCACAGCGGCTTCACCGTGCTGGCCGCTGCTCCTAGCAAATAAACTTCAGCTCAGGATCTGGGACTGTGATCATTCAACACGTCCTGAGACGCTCCAGTTCCAGCACAATAAGGTCTAGCACCACGTCCTATCACTGGCAACCCCCCCGACTCCTGGCAGAGAAAACCCGGCTCAGAATCTGGACTGAGAAGTCCCAACCCCTTCTGGCACTCCCCTGAGAACACCACCATAAGCTTGCCCTAGGGAGGGGAAGATCAGAGGGGAAGGACAGAGAGGCAGCCTGCCACAGGACACAGTACCCCCTCTCCAGCTCACCCAGTGGCCCCTGGCAGAGAAACCCAAGCTCTGGATCTGAGGACACTCAACCCTACCTGGTACTCTCTCAGGATCAGCAAACATAGGTTCTACCACCAGGCTGCTTCTGGCAGAGAGTTCTGGGCCCAGGATATTGAGAACACTCAACCTAACTCTTTCCCGAGTTACCCCAGGACCAATCAACACAACCCCTCCTGGCAGAGGGAAAGGACAGAGAGGCAGCACACAGGAGAGGTGGACAGCGTTTCCTGCGGACACAGTGTCACAGAGTTGACTGTTAGCCTACTCGCACATTTCCCGCAGCAGGAACAAATCAGAGAGTAGAGAGCAAGGGAAACCCAAGTGCATTCCAATTGGTCCTGCAAGAGAGTGAGTGAGCCTTCTAGGGAGAGTTTGCCCCAGACCCAGGGCCTCTCCACAGAAGCAACCAGATGAGATCCCTGCCACCCAGACCCCTAATGTGGGCATCATAGGGATTCTTGGGATAGCGACCCCAACGTTGAAGCCTCTGCCTTGTGGGTCCACCAGTTTAATCCAGGCAAACAGTCCCTGGATCTCAGACAGAACTGCATAATAGTGGCCTGCAGGCCACTGCAATAGTCACAGAATCCCCACATGTACACTACGCCTGCTAAAAGTGCATGCAAATAGTGCCAGCGTCACATTCCTTACTTAGGTAAAACTTAAACCACAAGGCACACTCCCAAACCAGTGAACCTCTCTCATCTTCCTGAAAAAACCGTCCAGAAAACAGGAAGAGATGATCATTGTCTGAACTACAAACTGGAGGAACAAACAGTGAGGGTTATAAATAACCAGATGGCTAGAGGCAGACTTAAGAACACACCCAACACGAATCAGGACATAATGACCTCACCAGCAACCCCACAAAACAATGGACACTTCAATTCACTAGATATACAAGAAAACAACCTCAAAACTATGTTTCTCCAGCTATTAGAGCCCATAAAGGTGAAATGAACAAAGCCCTCAGAGAAATAGCCAAAGAAATCGAGATGAACCAAGAGGAAACAAATTGAGCTCTCAGAGAAATGACCATGAATATTGAGGCAAACAAAGAAGAAATGAACAAAGCTTTCAAAGAAACGTCCACACAAATGAAGGCAAATGAAGAAGAAATAAACAAACTCTCATAGAAATACAGGCAATTATACCCAAAGAAGTAGAGGCACAATTAGTGATGCATAAAGAAGAAACTGAAAAAAAAATATTGAAAAGCAGGACTCCACATTCAAACAGATGAAGGAAATGGTGCAAGTCATGAAAACAGAATTAAAATAAAAAAAAGAAAATACAAATATAGAAAAACCAGGAGCTGTAGAACATAGAGAAAAGATCGGGAACTCCAAAGGTAAGCATCACCAACAGAATACAAGAGATGGAAGAAAGAATCTCAGGCACCGAAGATACACTTCCAGGAATTGACACGTCTCTCAAAGAAAAAATAAAATCAGAAAAGTTCCAAACACAAAACATCCAAGAACTCAAGGACACCATGAAAAGACAAAACCTAAGAATAATAAGAGTAGAAGAAAAAGAAGACATCAGGCTCAAAGGTCCGGAAAATATTTTCAAGAAAATTATAGAAGAAATCTTCCCCAACTTAAAGAAGGAGATGGCCATAAACATACAAGATGCCTACAGAACACCAAGTAGACTAGACCAGAAAAGAAATTCTTCACGTCACATCACAGTCAAAACACTGAACCTACAGAACAAAGAAAAAATTCTAAAAGCAGCATGGAAAAAAGGCCAAGTAACATATGAAGGTAGACCTATCAGAATCACACAAGATTTCTCAACAGAAACTATGAAACTATGAAGGCCAGAAGGGCCTGGACAGAAATCATACTGTCCTTAAGGGACCACAGATTCCAACTCAGACTACAATACCCAGCAAAACTTTCAATCAACATAGACAGAAATTCAGAATATTCCATGACAAAACCAAATTTAAACAATATCTACATAGTAACCCAGCTCTACAGAAGTTACTAGAAGGGAAACTCCAAACTAAAGAAAACAACTACATCTAAGGAAACAGAGGAAATAGATAACTACACACACATACACACACACAAAAGAATACAAGCAATGAAACTCAGTGACACCACCAACCCCATATCAAAAGTAAGCAACAATTGTTTGTCACTAGTATCTATCAACATCAACTGACTCAACTCCCCAATAAAAAGACACAGACTAACAGAATAGTTGTGGAAACAGGATCCAACCTTCTGTTGCATCCAAGAAACACACTAACCAAGCAAGTGAAAGACCTGTTTGAGAAAAACTTCAAGTCTCTGAAGAAAGAAATTGAATAAGACATCAGAAGATGGAAAGATCTCCCGTGATCATGGATTGGTAGGATTAACATTGTGAAAATGGCCATCCTGTCAAAAGTAATCAACAGATTCAATGCAATTCCCATCAAAATACCAACTCAATTTTTTACAGACCTTGAAAAGAAGATTCTCAGCTTCATACGGAGAAACAAAAAAACAGGAATCTCCAGAACAATCCTGTGCAACAACAGATCATGTGGAGGTATCTCCATCCCTGATCTCAATTTGTACTACAGAGCAATAGTAACAAAAACTGCATGGTATTGGCATAAAAACAGAAAGTAGGATCAAAGGAACTGCACAGAAGACCCAGAAATAAACGCATACACCTATGAATACTTGATTTTTGACAAAGAAGCCAAAACCATTCAATGGAAAAAAGACAGCATCTTCAACAAATGGTGCTGAACCAAATGGATGTCTACATGCAGAAAAATGACAATAGATCCATATTTATCACCCTGCACAAAACTAAAGTCCAAGTGGATCAAAGACCTCAACATAAAACCAGATACTCTAAATCTCTTAGAAGAAAAAGTGGGGAACAGCCTAGAACTCATTGGCACAGGAGACAACTTCATAAACACCAACAGCACAGGCTCTAAGAGCAACAATCAGTTATTGGGACCTCATGAAACAAAAAAGCTTCTGTAAAGCAAAGGACACCGTCATCAAAACAAAAAGACTGCCTACAGATTGGGAAGGAATATTCACTATCCCTTTATCTGACAGAGGGCTAATATCCAGTATATACAAAGAACTAAAGAAGCTGAAAATCAGCAAACCAATTAATCCAATTAAAAAATGGGGAACAGAGCAAAACAGAGAATTCTTGACAGAGGAATATCGAATGGCAGAGAAACACTTAAAGAAATGCTCAACCTCATTAGCCATCAGAGAAATGCAAATCAAAACGACCCTGAGATTTCACCTTACACCCATCAGAATGGCCAAGATGAAACACTCAAGTGACAACACATGATGCAGAGGTTGTGGAGAAAGGGGAACCCTCCTCCACTGCTGGTGGGAATGTAAACTGGTACAACCACTCTGGAAATCTATCTGGCGCTTTCTCAGACAATTAGGAATAGCGCTTCCTCAAGACCCAGCTATACCACTGCTAGGTATATACCCAAACTTTGCTCAAGTACACAAAAGGGATATTGTTCAACCATGTCTATAGCAGCTTTATTTGTAATACGCAGAACCTGGAAACAACCCAGATGTCCATCAATAGAGGATTGCGTACAGAAGTTGTGGTATTTTTATACAATGGAATACTACTCAGCAATCAAAGAGGAGGAAATCATGAAATTTGCAGGCAAATGGTGGGATCTAGAAAAGATCATTCTGAGTGAAATATCCCAGAAGGAGAAAGTCAAACATGGTATATACTCACTTATATAGACCTATAAGATATGATAAACAGAATGAATTCTATACACCTAAAAAAGACAATCAAGAGAGCGGACATGGGGTAAGATGATCAATCCTTGTTTAGAAAGACAGATGGGATGTGCATTGAATGTATGATAGGAGTCAACTGAGGGCATGGGAAAGACTCTAACTAGCAGTCTTTTCAAAGCAGATACAAAGACTCAAGACCAAACCTTCGGCGGAGTAGAAGGAATCATATGAAAAAAGGGGAGTTAGTATGATGGGAAAGGATAGGAGCTCCACAAGGACAAAATATATCTGGGCACAGGGTCTTTTCTGAGACTGATATTTAATGAAGGACCATGTATAGATATAACCTAGAACCTCTACTCAGATGTACCCTGTGTTAGCTCAGTAACCAAGTAGTTTCCCATAGTGAGGGAAAAAAGGACTATTTCAAACAGGAACTCAATGACTGGCTCTTTGACCTCCCCACCCCCCAAGGGAGAAGCAGTCCTGTTAGGGCACAGAGGAGGGCTTTGCAGCCAGTCCTGAAGATACCTGTTAAAACATGATCAGATGAATGGGGAGGAGGTCCCCCTATCAGTGGACTTGGAAAGGGGCATGGTGAAGATGAGGGAGGGAGGCTGGGATTGGGAGGGAATGAGGTAGCAGGATACGGCTGGGATACAGGGTTAATAAAATGTAACTGATAAGAAAAAAATAAAATTAAAAAAAAAACTGAGTAATAGGAATAGAGAAAAAAGAAGATTCCTGTCTACAATGCCCAGAAAATATTTTCAAAAAATAAGAGAACATAGATATCAGCCCAGGCTACTTTACACAGCAAAACTCTCAATCATCATAGATGGAGGAAACAAGATATTCAACGACAAAAACAAATTTAAACAATACCTAGACACAAATACAGCATTACAGAAAACATTAGAAGGAAAAATACAGCCGAAGAAAAATAACAACATTAGGAAAACACAGGAAATAAATAACCTCAGTGCAGCAAAACTAAAAGTAGCTAAGCACACAAACCACAACCAGCAGCAAAATCAAAGGATCTAACAGCTACTGGTTATTAATCTCTCTAAACATCAATGAACTCACAAACTAAAAGAGAATGGATGTGCAAGCAAGACCCAAAAATCTGATGCATACAAGAAACACACTTAAGCCACAAAGATAGATATTACCTGAGAATAAAGGGTTAGAAGATGGTTTTCCAAGCAAATGGACCCAAGAAGCAAGCTTCAGTTGTCATTCCAGTATCTAATAAAATAGATATTCAACCAAAATTAAACATAAGAGACGGGGAAAGTTACTTAATACTCATCAAAAAAAAATCGACCAAGAAGACATCACAATTCTGAACATTTATGCTCCAAATAGGAGAGCACCCACAATAGTAAAAGAAACATTAATAACACTGAAACCACACATAGATCCACACACATTAATAGTGGGAGACTTCAACACTCCACTCTCAACAAAGGACAGGTGAACAAACCGAAATTAAACAAAGAAACGATGACTCAAATAGATGCCATGAATCAAATGGACCTATCATCTACAGAGCTTTTCACCCTATCACAAAAAGAATTACCTCCTCAGCACCTCATGGAACCTTCTCCAAAATAGACCATATAATTGGGCACAAAGAAAACCTCAACAGATACAGGAAGATTGAAATAATCCCTTGTCTCCTATCAGACTACCATGAACTAAAGCTGGATCTCACCAACAACAGAAATAGCAAAAAGCCTACACACACATGGAAACTGAACAACTCGCTACTCAATGACAGCTGGGTCAGGGAAGAAACAAAGAAAGAAATAAAAGTCTTCCTGGAATGTAATGAAAATGAAGATATAACATACCCAAACTTATAGGATATGATGAAAACAGTACTAAGAGGAAAGGTCATAGCACTAAGTGCCTTCAAGAAGAAATTTGAAGCATCCCATACAAGCAACTTAATGGCTCACCTGAAAGTTCTAGGAACAAAGAAACAGACACACCCAAGAGGAGTAGACAGCTGATAATAATCAAACTCAACCAAGGAAATCAATAAACTATAAACAAAGAGAACAATTCAAACAATCAAGGAAACCAAGAGCTATTTCCTTGAGAAAATCAACAAGATAGAATAACCTTTATATAAACTAACAAAAGGGCAGAGAGACACTATTCAAATCAACAAAATCTGAATGAAAAGGGGACATATCAACGGACATGGAAGAAATCCAAACAATCACTAGGTCTTTCTTCAAAAGCCTATATCCCACAAAATGAAAAAATCTCAATTAAATGGACAATTTTCTTGAGTGATTCCACTTACAAAAGATGAATCAAGTTCACATAAATAAACTAAATAATCCTACATCCCCTAAGGAAATAGAACTTTTCATCAAAATTCTCCCATACAAAACGAAAGCCCAAGGCCAGATGGTTTCAGCACAGAATTTTACCAGACCTTTGAAGAAGAGCTAACACCAATACTCTTCAAAGTAATCCACAAAAGAGAATCAGAAGAAATGTTACCATCTCATTCTTTGAAGCCATAGTCACCTTGAAATGTAAACCTTAAAAAAACTGGAGAGAGAAAGAGAATTTTAGGCCAGTTTCTCTTGTGAACACTGATACAAAAAATACTCAACAAAATCCTTGCAGACTGAATCTAAGAACACATCAAAGATATCATCAATTATGACCAAGTAAGCTTCATCTCAGGCATGCAGGGATGATTCAATAAATGGAAATCCATCAATGTAATCTACCATATAAAAAACGAAAGAAAAAAAAAAAACACATGATCATCTCCTTCAATACTGAAAAAGCTTTTGATAAATCTAACACCCATTTCTGTTTAAAGTCTGGAGAGATCAGGGATACAAGACACTTGCCTAAACACAGTAAAGACAATATACAGCAAGCTTATAACAAATATAAAACTAAATGGAGAGAAACTTAAATCATTCCAACTGAAATCAGGGACAACAGAGAGCTGCCCTCTCTCTTCATATTTCTTCAACATAGTTCATGAAATCCTTGCTAGAGCAATAAGATAATTAAAAGAGATTACGGGGATTCAATACAGAAAGGAAGAAATCAAAGTATCATTCTTTGCAGATGATATGAAAGTATACATGAGTGTCCCGAGAGATTCTACCAGGGAACTCCTACAGCTGATAAACACATTCAGCAAAGTGTTTGGATACAAAATTAAGTCAAAATAAAAGTACAGTAACCCTCCTGCATACATACGACAAATGGACTGAGAAAGAAATTAGGGAAGCAACGCCTTTCACAATAGCCACAAATAACAAAAAGTACCTTTGTGTAACTCCAACCAATCGAGTCAAAGACTTGTATGAAAAACACTTCAAGTCTTTAGGAAAGAAACAGAAGAAGTTATTAGAAGATGGAAAGATCTCCCATGCTCATGGCTTGGCAGGATAAACAGTAAAAATGACCATCTTACCAAAAGCAATCTACACATTCAATGAAATTCCCTTCAAAATAACAACAGAATTCTTTACAAAACTTAAAAGGAAAATTCTCAACTTCATAAAGAATAGGAAAAAACAAACAAATAAACAAAAAAACAAACAAAACAAACAAAAAACCAGTATAGCTAGAATAATCCTCTGCTCTGCAACAAAAGATCTTCTGGAGATATCTTCATCCCTGATTTCAAGCTGTCCTATAGAACAACAGCAATAAAACCTGCATAGTGCAGGCTTTGAAACAGACTGGTGAATCAATGGAATTGAATAGAGGATTCACAAATAAATCCACACAACTATGAACACCTGATTTTAGATGCCAAAATCATACAATGGAAAAAAAAAAGATAGCATAATCAACCAATAGTGCTGGTCTAACAGGATATCTACATGTAAAAAAATGGAAATACATCCATTAACAGTATTAGAATTTTTGTTATTGAAAGTATACCCAGATGATTATCTTCAATGATTTAGAAAAGTGTAAAGTTTGACTTATCTGAATATTCAGCAAAATTGAGTTAAAAAACAAATATAAGACATTAAAAGCTCAAAAATATTTACAAATCCTACAAGCTAATGTACTTGTTTTATAGAATTTGAATAAGTTGGGATAATTTTAAATTTGAGAAAAAAACAAATGGAAAGTAGAACATCAAAAATAAAGCTCATAGACTTCCGAAAAATTTTATGAAGAAAGTTAAATTTAGTACATAATTAATAGGATAAAATACCTTCAGCTGGCTTAGAAATGCATCTGACTTAACTTTTTATATCTGTAGTTGGTTGTAAAAATAATTTTCTGTGAAGATATGTTTAATTCATACTGTGATTATTAATTTTAATATCACAAATTTTAAAATGTTTTAAAATTGTTGCACAGTTTATTATAGAAGAATATGTATAACTTATACAAAAAAATTCCTGGTAAATCTCAAATAATTATAAGAGTCTTTATTATCATTACTAGCTGCTACATAAAGATAATATAGTACAAATTTACCATTAAAATTGTCATGAGAAGCTGGCATACAAAAGGAAAGAATCATCTTTCAAATGTCGTAAGCAGACCATAATGGAAATTTTAGTAGCTTAGTGTTTACAACTGTGCAGATTAAAATCTCTGACAATATCAGGACAATTAGCCCCAATGTCTACACCTCCAACTCCCAAAATAATCATTTAGAAAGATCCTTTCTCTAAATAAACTGAATGCAGAACTTTCCATCCATTCATGGAAACAGAAAACAGTGATGTTTGGCATTGGCTAGTGATCACAGTAACATACAGTTCTGAGAACCCAAACCAGACTTTCTCTAAGTAACTCCATATACTCACATTTTATTCTAGAGTGTATAGGCTCGAGTATCTATTTTAACTAATATTTTATATGAAATAAATCAAGAAGAAATGGGATTTAATTTTGTTCTGTATTTATTTTATCTTACTTGTATTTCCTAAAGTTTTCCCTATTTGTTCCAGTTTTTGCTCTAGTCCTTTACTGTTGGCATGCAGTGATACCATGATATATTGTTAAAAATGTTAGGCTGAAAGAACAACTGGAATCTTTTGGTTTGGGAATACATAGCTTTTCCTCAACATTTGTATCTGATTTGTTTTTGACAGTGTATCCCTTAGGTAACCCAAACTGGTCTCATACTTAGTGTATACTCCCAGCTACCTTTGCTCTTAGAATTCGGGTTGCCTTGGCCTCCAGAATGCCTGAGTTTATAAGCAGGTGCCACCACAATGAGCCAGGAATTTTTTGTGTGTAGCATTGTACTATGTAGTTTACATTTTCTCTGTCAATCAAATACAATTTTCTTTCTCTGTGCCACATTATAATGAACTTAAATATTTAATGGAATAAAGGGGTATTTAGAATAATGCATATTTAAGATTATTTCCTAATTCAAGTCAATTTTTTTTAATTTTATCCTATAATACTTTCCCACCACTTTAAGATGATTATATTCTATTCAGTGAACAGGACATTTTACATCTCAAAATGAAGTCATGTTTGCTCATTGCCACTCTAAATGTTATCATGGTTCATCACAGTACAACAAATGGATTTTAAGGAGATTTTCAAAAGGGAGACTCTACAGAGAATACAAAAAATTTGAAATGAGGACAATCAGAAGGACACACTGTAAGAAACACTCTTCCTGTGTCTGGATTAGGAGATGTAAGAGGGCTACAAAACAAGACATATAAATGGTCACCATATACTGAAAAGGCAGGAAATCAGATTGTTTCTCTCCCCAGAAGGAACTGAAACTTGATGCCAGATTGATTTCAACTTATCAAAACTATTTGGATCTCGAGCACATAGAAAACAGTTTTTTAGCAATGACGATAATGTGTTATGACAACAATAAAGTCTAACACAAGCATGTTTTGTATGCTATGTAAGTGTATACATATGTAAACATATGAAGCAAGTAGGGTCAAAATTGGATATCATCTTCAAATGCTTCTCTAATTTATTTTGTGAGACAGGGTCTCAGTCACCCATGGTATGAGTCAGTGTTCTCTAGAGAAAAAAAAAACTTATAGGATAAGTATATGTGTGTGTGTGTGTGTTTATTTGTGTGTGTGTGTATATATGTATGTGTATAAAAGAGAGAGGGGGAGAGAAAGAGAGAGAGTAGTGGGAAATTAACCAGAGTGAAAAAGAGATCCCTTTGCAACTCAGAAAGCCAAGTCCCAGTTGCCAAAGAAGAAAATGGAAATGAAAAGGTCTGCACGGGCTTTTGGGATCTGTGTGAACAGCTGTGAAGGCCCAGTTGGTGAAAAGAAGGAGCCTGGAGGCAAGGCAGTGTGGCAGGTGTATAACACAGACCCAGTTCCCGAAGATGAAAAGAGAAAGGGAAAGCTCTGGGCAGGCGTTTGGGATTTTCACCAGGTGTGTTAGCTTCAGCACTAATGAATATTGTCTTCATTTCTCCCCTTTGTATACATGGATGTTCACGAATAAACATTTGTGTGTATGTACATATGATTGGAAAGAGAGAGTCATTCATAGGCATAGCCATAGAGAGTTGATAGCATCTGTGTGAGTGTGCATGTGTGTGCAAGGGTGTGTGTATGTGTGTGTGTGTGTGAGAGAGAGAGAGAGACAGAGACAGAGACAGAGACAGAGACAGAGACAGAGACAGAGAGAAAGAGAGTGTTTGGGACAGAGAAAGACAGAGAAAGACAGAGAGAACGCAGTAGGACAGAGTTGCCTGTGCATGGAGATGGAGCCACGCAAGCTCTACAAAGCTCTGAAGAAACTCGCCTCCATGCCCAGCCTGTCGAAACGTCTGGCAGAGATAGGCTTCAGGCAGACCATCAAGATCTTGAGGAAACAGCAGCTGCTAGTGCCCTTCGCCAGAAACTTGGTGGCCAAATGGGGGGACAGTTCCCCGCTGGGTCCCAGGTCTGAGCGGGACCCACTCTCCCCTGACTCTGACTTGGTGCTGAGCGAGAAGGCAGAGCAAGGCAGAACATCTCCGGCAGAGGAGACCCAAGCATCCACGTCCAGAGGAGCCCAAGACAGGTGGGGAGAGGCCTTGCAGCTGAGCAGCAGCAGGCCAGGCCCGAGCAGGAAGCGAAGCACATGCCAGAGGCCAGAGGCAAGTGATGCTTGCGGTGAAAGCCTGGAGCCAGCAGCCAAGAAGATACGAAGGTGCAGACAGGAAGCTCTCCGCGGGTCCCAGGAGGATGGCCTCGCCTGCTCTTTGGGGGCTTTCCCCAACTCTGACTACGCCTGCTACCCCCTTGTTGTCCCGGAGCCCTCTTGGGGCCAGACTGACCGAGAAGTGCAGCTGGCGCCTGTCAGGGTGGATTCCAAGACGCCTGTTTACACAGGTGCCAGGAGACCCGTTCTCCAGCAGGAATGGCCAGAAGGGCTCCTTCATTCCCAAGATCTCGTGGGCACGTGGGAGGCTCACTGCCAAGCCACGGAGGCCATTGCAGCCCATGCAACTGATGCCACCGAACAACCTGATCTCCAAGGAATCTCCCAAACCAAGGACGCCTTCCAAGCCAACACAGCCCAAGCAGCCCAAGAAGTGGAACATGGGCACGCAGGGGACGAGACTGAGACCCACAGCCAGACTGAGACCAAGACACAGCAGCAGATGGAGGAGGCAGACCAGGAGCTGAGGCTGCAAGCCGTCACAGCCCGCATCCGGAGCAGACAGGTCAAGAAGCTGCAAGGGCGCCGACAAACCAAGATGGTCACCTTCTTCACCCAGGCCAGGAGCCCAGGCCAGCCAGAGGTGCCCGGACCCCCGGCGCGGGGGCACTCCTCTGAAGCGCACCTCCTCCCGCAGGTCTCTGGCCACAGCCCGTCCCGGCGGGCTCTCTGCACCAAGACCCAGGCTAAGAAGAGACCCGCCCCCCTCATGGCCAAGGCTCTCCGGGATTATCACAACCGGTTCTCTCACAGCTGAACCCCAGAAGGACACTCTCTGCTCAGGCATGTCTTGGGACGCCCCAGCGTCACTGGACACACCCACTCTTGCCTCACGGAAAACCTAGGCTTTACAGAGCTTGCACCTGGGATCCCGCTTGGAGCTCTGGAGACACTCTCTGGAGGCCTCTCGGTCTGATCTCCACACCCTTTGGGCGGGTTCCACCCACCCGTGAGAGCCTAGGCTGCAGCCATCTTCCCAGAGCAAGCACTCCGTCCTGCATCGGCCCACCAGACATCCACTACCCAACGACTCTGGCGAAGGCTCAAGGTCTAGGCTTCAGGAAGAAAGACCAGCACCCACACCTCAACTCACACCTACACCTTCACCTCCCCAACGGACTCACTGCCAGAAACGCCCACCCACTGATGCACACCTGCGTGATTTGGAAGGGAAGGATGGATTTCCTGGAATTCTCACCCCCTCTTCAGGAGGGCTGTGCGGAAATAATCATTGACCTCACTTCCCATTGCGACTTCTCCAGTGCTTGGCCAGATCTTCTTTCCAGAGTTAGTTTTCCATGCCTTAGGGCTTCGCCCACGCCAAGGTACACAACTGCCTGAGGGAGAACTGCTTAGGATAAGTGTCAGGTGTGTTAGCTTCAGCACTAATGATTATTGTGTGCATTTCTCTCCTTTGTATACATAGATGTTCACGAATAAACATTTGTGTGTATATACATATGATTGGAAAGAGAGAGTCATTCATAGGCATAGCCATAGAGAGTTGATAGCCACTGTGTGAGTGTGCATGTTTGTGCAAGGGTGTGTGTATGTGTGTGTGTGTGTGTGTGTGTGTGTGTGAGTGTGTGTGTGTTTGAGACAAGCAGAGAGAGAGAGACAGAGACAGAGGCAGAGACAGAGAGAGCGCAGTGGGAAATAAACCAGAGCGAAAAAGGGATCCTTTGGCAACCCAGAAAGCTAAGACCCAGTTGCCCAGGATCAGAAGAGAAATGGAAATCTGTGGGCCGGATTTTGGGATCTGTACCAGTGTGAACACCTGTGAAAGCCTAGTTGGTGGAAAGATGGGCCCAGGCCGTCAAGGCGGTGTGGCAGGTGTGCAAGACAGGATTTCCAGGCTCCGAGCAGAAATCCACTTTCCCCGACAGGCTCAACTTGCTGGGCTGAAAGGGATGTGTCTCCCACCCACCCTCCATGCACTCTGTGAAATTGCAACCCAGAGCAGATTCTCGGTTTATTTATTTATTTATTTATTTATTTGTTTGTTTATTTGTTTATTTACTTATTGATTGATTGATTGACTTGATTTTACTTCCCTCTGCTTTTGTGTGAGCATGTGCAGTCTCTGGCAGGCTCCCGAAGCTGGCGTCCTACAGCGGGGAGCAGACTATCCCGAGAGCACCAGCAAAGACCTTGAGGAAGCCCCCATTTGCCAGAGCTCGCCTGGAAGCAAGGCAGGGCTGTGAACCCCCGGGATTTGGCCAGAGTGGGCTCTGGCGTCAGAGATCATGTTTCCTGAGCTGTGGACGGGGCTTGGCACAGGGAAGCAGAAGTCAGAAGGGGCGGGCCCAGAACCAGGAGCCTCGGCCGCTGACTGGGCAGATTTGAGCCAAAGCGTGGTCCAGCCCCTGTATATATATCTAGGGTAGGGATGCGCCCCTCCACAGTGAGGCAAAGAGAGGCAGCAGGCTGGAAGACTCCCAGCAGCCTAGCCCAGAATCTGCTGCAGAGACACAGGTAGCCACCACCAGAGGAAGAGGAAAAGAGTAGTCCGACGTACTGTCTGCCCGGTGGGGCCCAGTCCTGTTCTCAGCCGTGGACATGGAGGCTGCCTCTTCCCAGGCAGCCCTGCAGAAGCTGTGTGATCGCCTGTGCACGGAGACAGAGCCACGCAAGCTCTACAAGTCCCTGAAGAAACTCGCCTCCCTGCCCAGCCTGTCTGAACGTCTGGCAGAGATAGGCTTCAGGCAGACCATCAAGATCTTGAGGAAACAGCAGCTGCTAGTGCCCATCGCCAGGGACTTGGCGGCCAAATAGGGGGACAGTTCCCCGCTGGATCCCAGGTCTGAGCGGGACCCACTCTCCCCTGACTCTGCCTTGGTGCTAAGCGAGAAGGCAGAGCAAGGAAGAACATCTCCGGCAGAGGAGACCCAAGCATCCACGTCCAGAGGAGCCCAAGACAAGCAGGCAGAGGCCTTGCACCTGAGAAGCAGCAGGCCAGGCCCAAGCAGGAAGCGAATCACATGCCAGAGGCCAGAGGCAAGTGACGCTTGCGGTGAAAGCCTGGAGCCAGCAGCCAAGAATATCCGAAGGTGCAGACAGGACGCCCTCCGCGGGTCCCAGGAGGATGGCCGCGCCTGCTGTTTGGGGGCTTGCCCCAACTCTGACTACGCCCGCTACCCCCTTGGTGTCCCGGAGCCCTCTTGGGGCCAGACTGACCGAGAAGTGCAGCTGGCGCCTGTCAGGGTGGATTCCAAGACGCCTGTTTACACAGGTGCCAGGAGGCCGGTTCTCCAGCAGGAATGGCCAGAAGGGCTCCTTCTTTCCCAAGATCTCGTGGGCACGTGGGAGACTCACTGCCAAGCCACGGAGGCCATTGCAGCCCATGCAGCTGATGCCACCGAACAACTTGATCTCCAAGGAATCTCCCAAGCCAAGGACGCCTTCCAAGACTACACAGCCCAAGCAGCCCAAGAAGTGGAACATGGGCACGCAGGGGACGAGACTAAGACCCACAGCCAGACTGAGACCAAGACACAGCAGCAGATGGAGGAGGTAGACCAGGAGCTGAGGCTGCAAGCCATCACAGCCCGCATCTGGAGCAGACAGGCCAAGAAGCTGCAAGGGCGCCGACAAACCAAGATGGTCACCTTCTTCACCCAGGCCAGGAGCCCAGGCCAGCCAGAGGTACCCGGACCCCCGGCGCGGGGGCCCTCCTCCAAAGCGCACCTCCTCCCGCAGGTCTCTGGCCACGGCCCGTCCCGGCTGGCTCTCTGCACCAAAACCCAGGCTAAGAAGAGACCCACCCCCTCATGCCACGGCTCTCCGGGATTATCACAACCGGTTCTCTCACAGCTGAACCCCATAAGGATACTCTCTGCTCAGGCATGTCTTGGGACGCCCCGACGGCACTGGACACACCCACTCTTCCCTCACGGAAAACCCAGGCTTTCCAGAGCTTGCAACTGGGATCCCGCTTGGAGCTCTGGAGACACTCTCTGGAGGCCTCTCGGCCTTATCTCCACACCCTTTGGGTAGGTTCCACCCACCCGTGAGAGCCTAGGCTGCAGCCATCTTCCCAGAGCAAGCACTCTGTCCTGCATCGGCCCACAAGACATCACCCAGCCGCCACAACGTATCTAGCGAAGGCTCAAGGTCTAGGCTTCAGGAAGAAAGACCAGCACCCACACCTCAACTCACACCTACACCTTCACCTACCCAACGGACTCACTGCCAGACACGCCCACCCACTGATGCACACCTGCGTGATTTGGAAGGGAAGTATGGATTTCCTGGAATTCTCATCCCCTCTTCTGGAGGGCTGTGCGGAAGCAATCATTGACCTTACTTCCCATTGCGACTTCTCCAGTGCTTGGCCAGATCTTCTTTCCAGAGTTAGTTTTCCACGCCTTAGGTCTTCGCCCACGCCAAGGTACACAACTGCCCGAGGGAGAACTGCTTAGGATAAATGTCAGGTGTGTTGGCTTCAGCACTAATGAATATTGTGTGCATTTCTCACCTTTGTATACATAGATGTTCACGAATAAACATTTGTGTGTATATACATATGATTGGAAAGAGAGATTCATTCATTGGCATAGCCATAGAGAGTTGATAGCCACTGTGTGAGTGTGCATGTGTGTGCAAGGGTGTGTGTATGTGTGTGTGTGTGTGTGTGTGTGAGTGCGTGTGTGTTTGAGACAAACAGAGAGAGAGAGACAGAGACAGAGACAGAGACAGAGACAGAGGCAGAGACAGAGAGAGCGCATTGGGAAATAAACCAGAGCAAAAAAGGGATCCTTTGGCAACCCAGAAAGCTAAGACCCAGTTGCTCAGGATCAGAAGAGAAATGGAAAGCTGTGGGCCGACTTTTGGGATCTGCACCAGTGTGAACACCTGTGAAAGCCTTGTTGGTGGAAAGATGCGCCCGGGCCGTCAAGGCGGTGTGGCAGGTGTGCAAGACAGGATTTCCAGGCTCCGAGCAGAAATCCACTTTCCCCGACAGGCTCAACTTGTTGGGGTGAAAGGGATGTGTCTCCCACCCACCCTCCATGCACTGTGCGAAATTGGAGCCCAGAGCAGATTCTCGGCTTATTTATTTATTTATTTATTTGTTTATTTACTTATTGATTGATGGATTGACTTGATTTTACTTCCCTCTGCTTTTGTGTGAGCATGTGCAGTCTCTGGCAGGCTCCCGAAGCTGGCGTCCTACAGTGGGGAGCAGACTATCCCGAGAGCCCCAGCAAAGACCTTGAGGAAGCCCCCATTTGCCAGAGCTTGCCTGGAAGCAAGGCAGGGCTGTGAACCCCCGGGATTTGGCCAGAGTGGGCTCTGGTGTCAGAGATCATATTTCCTGAGCTGTGGACGGGGCGTGTCACAGGGAAGCAGAAGTCAGAAGGGGCGGGCCCAGAACCAGCAGCCTCGGCCTCTGACTGGGCAGATTTGAGCCAAGGCGTGGTCCAGCCCCTGTATATATATCTAGGGTAGGGATGCGCCTCTCCACAGTGAGGCAAAGAGAGGCAGCAGGCTGGGAGACTCCCAGCAGCCTAGCCCAGAATCTGCTGCAGAGACACAGGTAGCCACCACCAGAGGAAGAGGAAAAGAGCTGTCCGACGTACTGTCTGCCCGGTGGGGCCCAGTCCTGTTCTTAGCCATGGACATGGAGGCTGGCTCTTCCCAGGCAGCCCTGCAGAAGCTGTGTGATCGCCTGTGCACGGAGACAGAGCCACGCAAGCTCTACAAGGCCCTGAAGAAACTCGCCTCCGTTCCCAGCCTGTCTGAACGTCTGGCAGATATAGGCTTCAGGCAGACCATCAAGATCTTGAGGAAACAGCAGCTGCTAGTGCCCTTTGCCAGGGACTTGGCGGCCAAATGGGGGGACAGTTCCCCGCTGGGTCCCAGGTCTGAGCGGGACCCACTCTCACCTGACTCTGCCTTGGTGCTGAGCAAGAAGGCAGAGCAAGGAAGAACATCTCCGGCAGAGGAGACCCAAGCATCCACGTCCAGAGGAGCCCAAGACAAGCAGACAGAGGCCTTGCAGCTGAGCAGCTGCAGGCCAGGCCCAAGCAGGAAGCGAAGCACATGCCAGAGGCCAGAGGCAAGTGACGCTTGCGGTGAAAGCCTGGAGCTAGCAGCCAAGAAGATCCGAAGGTGCAGACAGGAAGCTCTCCGCGGTTCCCAGGAGGATGGCCTCGCCTGCTCTTTGGGGGCTTTCCCCAACTCTGACTATGCTTGCTACCCCCTGGTTGTCCCGGAGCCCTCTTGGGGCCAGACTGACCGAGAAGTGCAGCTGGCGCCTGTCAGGGTGGATTCCAAGACGCCTGTCTACACAGGTGCCAGGAGACCCGTTCTCCAGCAGGAATGGCCAGAAGGGCTCCTTCTTTCCCAAGATCTCGTGGGCACGTGGGAGGCTCACTGCCAAGCCACGGAGGCCATTGCAGCCCATGCAGCTGATGCCACCGAACAACCTGATCTCCAAGGAATCTCCCAAGCCAAGGACGGCTTCCAAGCCAACACAGCCCAAGCAGCCCAAGAAGTGGAACATGGGCACGCAGGGGACGAGACTGAGACCCACTGCCAGACTGAGACCAAGACACAGCAGCAGATAGAGGAGGCAGACCAGGAGTTGAGGCTGCAAGCCGTCACAGCCCGCATCCTTAGCAGACAGGCCAAGAAGCTGCAAGTGCGCCGACAAACCAAGATGGTCACCTTCTTCACCCAGGACAGGAGACCAGGCCAGCCAGAGGTGCCCGGACCCCCGGCGCGGGGGCCCTCCTCCGAAGCGTACCTCCTCCCGCAGGCCTCTGGCCACGGCCCGTCCCGGCGGGCTCTCTGCACCAAGACCCAGGCTAAGAAGAGACCCGCCCCCCTCATGGCCAAGGCTCTCCGGGATTATCACAACCGGTTCTCTCACAGGTGAACCCCAGAAGGACACTCTCTGCTCAGGCATGTCTTGGGATGCCCCGGCGGCACTGGACACACCCACTCTTCCCTCACTGAAAACCCAGGCTTTTTACAGCTTGCACCTGGGATTCTGCTTGGAGCTCTGAAAACACTCTCTGGAGGCCTCTTGGCCTGATCTCCGCACCCTTTTTGCGGGTTCCACCCACCCGTGAGAGCCTAGGCTGCAGCCATCTTCCCAGAGCAAGCACTCCGTCCTGCATCGGCCCACCAGACACCCACTACCCAACGACTCTGGCGAAGGCTCAAGGTCTAGGCTTCAGGAAGAAAGACCAGCACTCACACCTCAACTTACACCTACATCTTCACCTCCCCAACAGACTCACTGCCAGACACGCCCACCCATGCCACTTCCTGATGCACACCTGCATGATTTGGAATGGGAAGGATGGATTTCCTGGAATTCTCACCCCCTCTTCTGGAGGGCTGTGTCCTTCTCTCTGCCTGCCAATCTGGATAAAGAACCTTCAGCTACTCTCCAACATCATATCTGCCTGAGTGTTCCCATATCTCCCACTATGATAATGGACTAAACCTCTGAACTGTAACCAAGTTCCCGTTAAATGCTTTTCAAAAATAAGTGTTTCTGAGTCATAGCATCTCTTCATAGCAGGAGAACATTTGACTAAGAGCACATTTCTAAAGTTCTTTTAATTTCAGTTTTAATTATTTTTATAAATACATATTGATTACTTTCCTTTCACTTCTTCCAGATCTTCCCCACCAACTTTACATTCTCTTGCCTCCCCAAAAGCCCCACCAAACCCCAAAAATTAAAAAAAAAAAAATAAAGTACAAAACCACAAAAAAGAGAAACAAATCCAACAATCAAAACAACAATGAAACAATAAATGTCAAAACTGAACAAAAATGCTTCTTTGTTAAAGATGGGACCCTGGGGTGCACTTCCTCCTCTCAGTTGAGATCCTTCTCTGGCTTGAAAATATGCAGATCTTGTGCATGTCTGAGAACTTGAGAAGTTGTTTTTGAGTCAGGTTTGAATTGCAGAACCAATAACCTGATTTGAGAAGGATGATCCCAAACAATTTGTCAATGGTTTCATTCTGGATGCTGCCTTAATGAGAAAATTAATGTTCTTTGGATAATGACAAAGAAAGATGGCACCTACTGAATGCTTTCACTTATACTTGCAATTGATGTCCAACTAATACATTGCTTAGTGTCAACATAGAGACTTGCAAAATAAGGAAAAATACAAAACATAACTACTCCAGAAGTTTATACATCCCTAATAACTGATATTGAAAATAGTATAGGACCAAAATGTTAGGTATATAATTCAGTGAATGATTTTCTAAATGATCAATAAATGCAAAAAATGGGTATTGGTAGTTGCATGTATTAACTAATAAACTATAGGCTAATAAAGAACAATTGATTAAGTGATGAAGATTCTGAACGAGAGAGAAACTCAAATCTTGGCAATGAAAATGTCAATAGACCATATGTAAAATTCAATAGAAATTTTACTCATATTCTAAATCTAATGAAAACAACAGTGTCAGGACTTGGAAAGCAATTGAAACGTCTCATGGCAAGGATTGCTTCTAAGAAGGCCCTTGCCAATATGAGGAAGGACAGCATCATAGACTGCTCCCGTTGAGAGCAATGTGGGGGGAAATGGTGGACAAGTCTAGATACTATTTCAATGGAACCCACTTGGATACTGAACTGCCATGGGCTACATCTGTGCAGGGGCCTTAGGTTATCTCCATGCATAGTCCTTGGGTGGAATAGCAGTTTCAGGAAAGACCCCTGTGCTCATATTTTTTTTTATTTTGTTTCTCTACTTATGGAGTTCTGATTGGCCTGCTCTTAATTACTTCCCCCTGAGGGTGAAGCAGCATTACCAGACCACAGAAGAAGACAAGGCAGCCACTCCTGATGAGACCTAATTGACTAGGATCAGAAGGAAGGAAAAGAAGTCCTTCCCTCTCAGTGGATTTGGGGAGGGGCATGCAATCAGAGGGTGAAGGAAGGGATGGATTGGGAAGGGAGGAGAGAGGGAACCATCAGGTTATACAAAGTGAGTAAAGTCTAATTAATAAAGAAAAATAAATTAAAAAAGAAAAAAAATTATGTTTTTTTGCAGTGTCCTCTAGTGGTGAATAGGGCTTCCTTTACTATGATCACAAGACACTTGTTTTATGAAGTTAAAGTTCAGGTAAAGGAACTGTCCACAGTCATTCCTCTCCAAGAACTTGATTTACAGGAAATATCACCCTGCATTTCACTTGGATCAGGAGGCTTCAGGACTTTTGACAGGATGGGGGATGAGCTGCTCTTTTGAGACACTTCATCGATTGACAATATATAACTGTACCATACCAAATATCCTGTCCATGCCATGCTTTTAAAATTCTCTATTTTGCTGCATTATTTAGGTAGTCATTAGAGAAAAATATTTAGTTAATGTCAAGTGGGTTGGTGTTTAATATTTGTTCAGTAAGTAAACAAACCGATTCCTAATGTAAATTTGTGTATATTGTACAAAGTTTATAGCTCTTACAATTTTATAAATAATAAAATCGCTGAATTTAGATTGTAAACTTACTAGTTTGAGTTAATATTCCAAGTTTGCTTAGCATTAAGAACACAGACTTCTAGAACTCAGAAGGCTAAAGCAGGTGAAACTTAGGTTTAAGTCCAGTCCAAGATACCAAACAGATTCTACTTCAACTTTTACAAAAGCAAAGCGATCAAAAGAGAGAAGAAACAAGTTTGACAACAAAGAAAAAAGTATTCAAAATAGTCTTACATACTAGACAAGCTCATGTTCATTGTACAGTGATTATAGTTATATGAAAATTTTAGGTATGTGAAAACAGTCAGTGAAGATTGACTTTCAAGCAACCTTTGACCTGATAAAGTTTTTATTATTATTATTACTTATATTTTATTATTTTTACAATTTGTTCACTTTCCATCATGATTGTAACCCCCTCCTTCATCTCCTCCCTGTCGCACCCTCCCTTCCTCTTCCCCCCATCCTCTTCCCCCAGTGCACTGAAAAGGGGGAGTCCTTCTCCCCTACTCTCTAACCCTAGCTTATCAAGTCTCATCAGGATGGCCTGGGTTCTCTTCCTTTGTGGCCTAGTAAGGCCATCCTCTTAGTCGGAAGTGATCAAAGAGCAGGCAACTGAGTTCATGTCAGAAACTGCCCCTGCTCCCTTTATTAGGAATCTGACTTGGATTCTGAACTGCTTATGGACTACATCTGAGCATGAGCTATAAGTTCTTTCCATGCTAGTCCTTGATTGGTGCATCAGTCTCTGCAGTCCTCCTGCAAAGAGCAATGATTTTAATGAAAATTCAAAAAGATGGATGAAATAAATACACCAATTCAAGACTCAGGTGAGAAATTCAGCAACTTAAACAACACATTCTGCAAAGGAAAAAACTGAAGATAATCAAATTAAAAGATTAGAACTTAAAAGTTCCACAAAACATATAATATCAGTGTAAAATATGTTCAGCAGTAAACACTATAAGAAAGAATGTTGAAGATAAAGCTGAAGAATTATTGGCTTTACAGAGCACTAGTGAAAATATTAAGCAATAATGACCTTAACTTTCAAGAATTCTGGGGAAAAAACTGAATACTAAATATATGATGAATAATACAGAACAAGGGATGCAGAGAGGGCTCAGCAATTCAAAGTACATGCTGCTCATGCAGTGGACTGAAATTTTGTTTCTTGTGCGCATATGGGGGCTCACAACTTTTTGTAGTAACTCTTGTTTCAGGGGATTTCATGTCCTTTTCTTCCTCCAGGTTCTATCTGATAGGCACTGAAGCACATCTAAAATTCTCAAGCATACCTCTACACCAACTTTTCCAATTTCTTATGGATTAAACTCACAGAAAAACTCTTCACCTTCATTAAAATTATAAGTTGTAGTTCATCAATCTCTTCCTTTCCTTCCTTCTTTCCTTCCTTTTTCCTTTCTTTCCTCCTGTCTCCCTTTCTTCTGCTCTCCCTCTCTTCCTCTATCACTCTGTCCCTGACTCTCACTCACACACTCTCCTGCACTTTTTGTTTATCTCTCTCCTCTCTCTCTCTCTTTCTTCTCTTCCTCTATCACTCTGTCCCTGACTCTCACTCACACACTCTCCTGCACTTTTTGTTTATCTCTCTCCTCTCTCTCTCTCTTTCTTCTCTTCCTCTATCACTCTGTCCATGACTCTCACTCACACACTCTCCTGCTCTTTTTGTTTATCTCTCTCCTCTCTCTCTCTCTTTCTTCCTTCCTTTCTTTTTTCTTTCCTGACAACTTTTTTTTTTCCTAACAGCTTATCTTAGAGAATTCATGAATCAGTGCTCCATTCTAAAAAATTTGTGTTTTATTGCCACAGGACTTGTAAATTCTGCAAAGAAAAAAGTTTATGTGTAGAGAGCTTTTTGGAATAGCACAGGATATGCAGCTTTGGGTAGAGATCAAGAAGTAAAATTCATAATGAAAAAAAATAAAATGTCAATGTGATCTGCTTTCTATATGGTCCTAACTGCATATTCATTGATGAAAATTATATAAGCGCTATCAAAATGTAAAATAATAATTGTAAAATAATGATTGTAATCAAAATGTAAAATAATAAATGTAAGATAATGATTGTAAATCAGTAATTCACCGAGGAAGAGAAAAAAAGGAAATCAAATGGAAAAGAGGAGATACAGGTATAAGCATTATTACAAGCTTATACTTTCATATGTGTAACTTGAAATAGTATGGTAAAGCAGGCCACAAATGAGACATATAGGAAAAGTACATTAAAATTTCAGAAGAATTTAACACAAAAAAACTTATTTTAGGTTATTATAGATTTAGTATCCAGTAGATGGAAAAGCTATTTATACTAATTACTTTTTTGGGGGGGTTAGTTTGACAAGTCAGAATTACTGTGAAAAGGAAACCCAGAAGTCTTTCAGATGTCTTCTTAATTAATCTTTGGCACATCAGTACTAGGTCTGGGCAGGTGTGCTGAGCTGTAGTAGTGGGCTGAGCAAATCATGAGGAGGAAGGAAGTAAGTAGCATTCCTCCATGGCTTCAGTGTCAGCTCCTACCCGGAAGTTCTTGCCTGCTTGAGTTCTTGTCCTGAGTTCTGTCCATAAAGGACTGTTACCTGTTTACTGTAAGATGATATAAATCCTTTCTTCACCAAGTTGCTTTTGGTCTTAGTGTTTATCATAGTGTTGGAAACCCTAACTGAAGAACACTTTTAAGTGTATTGAAAGAGGAAGGATGGAGATATAGATAATATATATTAGAATGTATCAGAGAGGCAAAGAAAAAAGCATATACAGAGACAATGTGGTAAAAAGATATTGGGAAAGGAAGGAAGGAAGGAAGGAAAAGGGTAATGGAGGAAGATTTTAAGATATTATAGGGAATGATATGCTTTCTGCAAAGTGTGGAGTATCACTGATAAAAAAAAAGTTCATTTCACAAGGGTTTACCTTTATTCAGTAGCAGTTAGGCACATAAAAAGCTATAATTAAATATTAAAATTAAATGTATCGACCTGTACATATGTGATTTTGCACTGGGCAACATACACATTTTTATGGAAGTATATTGTGTTATTAAAATTCCTCCATAATGGTACTTTTCTAAGTCACTAGATGTCAGCATCCAATAATTCTTCAGAAGAACTTACATTGTCTTTTTATTTTCCTCTGTAACAGTGTTTCTGTTCGGCCATTTTCATGTAAGACACAGGAACTAAAAATTGTATGGTGATAATAGTCTCAGACACCCGAGACAATCTTTTTTTTTTTTTCAATGCAGTTTATTCAGGAACATTGAACAATCTTCGGACCCCGGGGAAAGCCAGCCCACAGCTTAAATAGCCTCTGGGTAGCCAACCCAGGCGTGCCACGGGGGCAATGCAGATAGGTCCACATACATGGAAGCAAGCCAGATCCTCGGCCTTAGCCAAATGTGGAGTTGTTCGTGACAGAGAGCACTCACCATCGGGAAGGTGGAAAGCGGAAACCAGCTCCATCTTTAAGGCATAGCATTCCGCAGCTCTCTACAGTTCCCCCTTTTTGTTTTAGATGCATCAGGCAAGAGTAGAGGTCTGATCTCTGATATTAGAAATAAATTGGGACTTTGTACAGATGTTCATTTAGGTGTCATCCACCCAAAGAGCATCAGACCCGTCTGATACCTTTTTCTCAGAGGCGGGACCTGGGGCATCAACCCGCATGCAATCAGACATGCTCTTCTCTGGGTCGAAAGCGGCTGACCCTGAGTGCAGTGCTTAGCCTCGCATCCTGAGCGTATCATTTTAGCTTTTTATGGTATCCAACCAAGCTTGGGGAGAATGTCCTGCTTCCGAGACAATCTTTTGATGTAACTGATTTTCTGATCATGAGTTTAACATTATGTTAGGCAGAGATATCAATAACAATGTCAGTCTGACCCCACACACACACAAACACACACACACACACACAAACACACACACACACACACACACACACACACACACACACATACACCCCACAACAGTTTATGTATGTGTATGCATGCAAATAAATATAATTCAAATTTCCATGACAGCAGAAAACTGCCTAAATCATGTTTTCCACTTAAATCTCTCAGCAAATGTTTCTGTATTTTATGACTTATTTCATATACTGTTTCATGAATAAAAATGAAGAGTGAACTTACCTTGCCACTTTTACTATATTGCAAATTTAATTCTTTCTACTTTTCCTGTGGCTATACTTAGATACTGGTCTGCTTCAGGATATCTATTAGTTCTTGTTCCCTAGAGAAATATCTTATGCATTGTATATGAAAGGTAAATTCATATCCTTGTTAATTGTATGGACTTGTTCATAATAAAAAAATAATTTTTGCATCAAATTTTTTCACTTAAGCTAAGTGTTGAGTTCTTGAGGAGCAATGGAGAATACCTACTATGTATATATTAAATATATTTATAATTCACAATATAATATGTATAATTAAATTTCCTTAGACAATAATTATTTAGGATACTTGAATAACAATTTTAAAATGTATATTTCCTTTCCTTTAATATCTTTACCAAGTACCCAGAGCCAAAGGGGATGAATGAAGGTAAGGAGTAATTCTATCTTTATCCTAACTAAGACACATACAATCAAAAGGGATCTTCTGAACACTTTGCCTACAGTTGGCAGTGGGAGGGTTTACAGTCTCTGTATTGTGCAGGGTACAGAGAAAACTGGCTACTGTGGACACAAATGTCTTAAACGTTAGTTAGTCAATAATTTACTCTTTTGAACTGGCTGAAGTTTAGATTCATTTGTCTTTCAGGAATTTTGTGTGTTTTCTCTATCTCAGTTTTAAATACAGTCCTTTCTCTGGAAAAAGGTAGTTACAGACTGACTGTAAAATCTATCCCTTTAACAAAAATCATTTTATGCCATCTTTCTGTGAGGTGTTTTGCCAGGTTCTGTGGTGTACACAAAGATGTATTCAAAGGAATTCCTGTTCTAAGAGATTGAAATGGATCCCGCAAGTAAATCACAGTATCATATAGTCTTATATTCTATTAGTACTCCATACCCAGAAAGCACAGCTAGTTAAAAGACATTGAATCGCCTTGCAAATACCAAAATCTCACTGGTACATTTTTACATAAAGAGAAATCAAATCATACCAACAAGATTTCTGTTTTAGTTAAAGTACTTAAAATTCTTAGACTTAATGATTTGCTAAAGGCTATTGAAGAGACTGTGATTACATAACTAGTTTCAATAGCATCCTGGTAATGTTCTGTACTAAGTCCTATAAAATCCTGATAGAAACCAATTGGTCAAACAACAGTAAAACACAAAATATGAATTAATGAGTATGTTTTCAATCAATATCACTGTTAGCATGTTAACAATGTGAGTTGGCTGCTGGGAATTTAATGTTTAGTGGAAGAGGCTTCATTTCAGCTTATCTCAGAAAATATGTAGGGTTTTCTTCTGCTTACACTTAACATTAATAGAATGGTGGTGAAGTTAACACTTTTTGCATTAATGTGTACCTGAATTTCTTTTCTCTCTCTTGGTGGTAAAATGAATGCTGAGAAACAGGTCTGTCACTCAGGCAGCATGAACAGATGGAATAAAATATTTTTATGTACAGACAGCTCTGAAGATCTCCTCAAAGAACATATTCAAAGGACAATTCAAACTCAATTTGCCTTAACATTATATTATGCCTTTATGGAAATGCCTCTTTCTTTACCTGAATCTTTTGTTGCACTACTCCATAACCTTTTACATTAATTAGCTACTTGGATTATCATAAGAAAACTATCAAGGAGTTCTATGTCTTGCACATAATTTAAGTACAATTTGGTAATGAAGTTTATTCTTCAAAAATTTTGAGATTATAATATACTTAAAATGTTTCTCTTTTCTTTCCTCCCTCCAAACCCTCCAATATACTCCTCCCCGAGGTCCAAATTAATTGCCTTGTTTTTCAATAATGGTTATTGCACAGACACACATACACACCTACCTATATATTTGGAAAGCACAAACACACACACACACACACATACACACACATATATATAATGGAACACACAGACATATATATTCTTTAATTTAACTTGTTCAGTACACATACAGTTACTTGTATGTATTTTTTGCAGGTCTGGCATGGGACAACCAATTGCCATACTCTTCTCTGTGGAAAAAATCACCTCTCCTGCTCCAGCTTTTTTCAGTTGCCCACATTTCTATGTAGGGTTGAAGCCTTCTAGACTTTTCTCTATCCATGGTGGCCTGTCCCTTGGTGTTATCCAATTTCATCTCACATTTGGGCATTCATGTTGATGAGAAATGATGGCTGTAGTCCCCAGTTTTATAAGGAAAAACAATTATAGAAAGCTCCCTGATCCTCTGGTTCTTACAGTCTTACAGTGTCCTCTTCTACAATGTTCCCTGAACCTTAAGTGCTGGATTGTTCTGTATAGGTATTCATTGGGACTGGGCTCCATACCGCTGCATTTTGATAGATCATGGTTTTCTGTAGTAGTCTGAATCAGCTCAAAGAAACATTTTTTCAATGAGAAGTGAATAATACACCAATTTCTGATAATAAGGACAAATATTTATAGTTTGCGCTATTGGTAAATTAATGACTGTAGATATTTTCCCAAAACCCACAACTTCACTAGAACTGGGTAGTGAGCTAGGTTTTTAATATGAGGCATGGTATCCTTCTCGTTGAGTGGGTTTTTAAGTCCAATTAGAAAGTTGTTGCTCACTTCCAAGGTATGAGTGCTATATTCCAGCCTTATGTTTACCTTGCCATGTTCATCGTTGATATGATTCATAGGCATCAAAACTATGAAGGAATGTTAGTTGCTTCCCTCATTTGGAAGCTGGCATGGTGTCTTCTGGAAAGCTAATTCTCACAAAGGAAAATTTATTCAGGGCCAGATAATAGGTCTCTGGGTCCTATTTCTAAAGTAAGTGGTATCTTCAGGATGAAAGACTTATCTTTCACTTCTTAGCAGATGGCTAAGGGCAATAGTAGTAATCTGTTTTTGTTGTTGTTGTTTTTTAACTTCCCTGGCCAACAACAAAGAAGAGTGTTTCTTATGTCTGATTTTTTGTTGTTGTTGTTAGGTGGCCTTTGAATCAAAGAGGGAACATCATGAGTACAGATGAAAAAAGTTGAACTTTTTTTACTCTTTGCATATTTCATAGCATGATATTAAACAGGAGCTCCAAAAGGAGAGCAACACAAGCAAAAAACCTGGACACAGGGGTCTTTTCTGAGACTGATACTCCAACCAAAGACCATTCATGATATAACATAGAACCCCTGCTCAGATGTAGCCTATGGCAGCTCAGTATCCAATTGGGTTCCCAGGGACTATCTCTGACATGAACTCAGTGGCTGGCCCCTTGATCACCTCCCCCTGAGGTGGGAGCAGCCTTACCAGACCACAGAGTAAGACAATGCAACCAGGCCTGATGAGACCTGGTAAGCTAGGATCAGATGCAAGAGGAGGAGGACCTCCCCTATCAGTGGACTTAGAAAGGGGCACAGGAGGAGATGAGAGAGGGGAGGTGGACTTGGAGGGAATGAGGGGAGAGGGCTACCTCTGGGATACAAAGTGAATGAACTGTAATTAAATATTTTGAGCTATTAAAGGAGAAATGGGTATGTCATCAACATAGGACCATAGAGCCAGGATTTATGCAGATACAATATAAATCACATGCTTTATTCTTCATTATATAAATTTGTGTAATGTAGAAAAAGAATAAAAAATGTCTCTAAAAATATTCTGGATAAGGCTTATTGTTAGTAATGTAAATTTGTGTGTATGTGAGTGTGTGTGCATGTGTGTGTGTGCACTTCTTTGTCTTTGTAGTGATTATGTCAAAACATAGAAACAAAAGGCTAATTAATCAAATAAAAAAACAAGACATTGAAATAGTGATCAACTGTTATTTTGAAGATAAGTAAATAATCAAGTTTCTCAGACAGAATTGCCAAGTGTATTGAGCAAGTACTTATCGATTATTCTTTTACATACAAACTCTTACACATTTGAAAGAAGCAGTATTTATCTTAAGAGAAACAATATAGTTAATAAAAATAAATTTAATGTTTATAGATAATGAAATAAAAAACCCTTTACCCTATGGAAATAGTAACATTTTTTTATTAATTACAGTTTATTCACTTTGTATCCCCCATAAGCCCCTCTCTCCTCCGCTCCCAGGGTTTTGAATATGTATTTCAATACTTCAAGGACATTCAAGCCTTGGTCATTATTTGGTTACTCTTATCTCTATTTTTCCATTTGGGATGGATTAAAGGGCATCATGTTTGCAAGGCTAGTGTTCTCTGTCCTTGAGCTAGAGACTTCTTAAATTTTTTGTTGTTGTTGTTGTGAGACAGAATCTTACTAATTTGTCCATGTTGGCCTTGAGCACACTGTGTAGCCTAGCTGAGTCTTGAGTTTATGGTCCTGAAGGAACATCCTGAGTAGCTTAGATTACAGGTCTGTGCCTCCAAATCTGGCTAGATCATGAGTCTTATTTCTTCCTATGCTTGCCAAGTTTTTCTGATCCAAGGATTTTTTTTTTTAGTAGAATCTGTTTAAGTAGCCCTGGATGTCTTGGAACTGGATATGTAGATATGGTTGGTCTTGATCACAAAGATCCATCTGTCTCTGCCTCCAGAGTGGTGGGATTAAAGTTATGTGCAACTGCACCTCTTCGGGGATTATTTTTGATGTTTGTTTCAAATACACAACTTTCAGTTTTTCTTTTTTTTTTTTTTTTGGCTGTCTATAAAAATAAAAATAAAAAAACTTTTTTTCATGGATTCAAATTTATGCCTAAAACAAATTGGATTCAATATAGTATTATCAGTTTTCAGACAAAAGTTAGAAACTACTTAAATAGTGATAGGATTGTCAGAGAAATCCAGTGAAATCTCTTGGAATTTTCTTCTTATCCATGTTGAATATAATTGGCAGGAGCCTATTCTTCTTCTGTGGACCCACTTGTTTTCAAACCAACACTTTTGGAAAGTTACCTTCCACTATCTTTTTTATGATACCATGAAGCCAGTCTTCATATTTCCTTGAAAACATGTCACTTCTCCAACATGTCATAAGCATGAAAATTTTACACTGCAGAAGAAGAAACAAGGCAAATTTAGGCAGGACATTGCTACTCTTTGAGAATAAAAATGGATTCTACATACTAAATACTAAAACATTAAGGACATGCTATTTAAATATTGTGGGAAAGGTACCATAAACTATTTGAGCTAATAATTATGAGGTTAAACTATGGAGGTAATTGAACGGCGGCAGAGTAAAGACACCTTCAAATGCAACTTTACACAGGAAACAGTTTCTGGAATGGCACTCAAGCCATTGGGTAGTAATGAACATAGCTCCCAAAGAAATACAGGCAAATAGAACCAAACAAGTAGAGGCACAATTAGCGGAATATAGAGAGGAAACAAACAAGAAAATAGAAGCCATCATTGAAAAGCAGGACCCTTGGGGTTGGGAGAGCTTCCCAGGATGGGCACATATTATTGGCTTGGTCTGGGATGTTGCCAATTTATATCGGGAAGAATTCCAGGTGCCCAGGCTACTTGATTACTCCAAGAATAGCAGAGGTAGGGGGTCAAGACTACAAGTGCCAATGCATGCTGGCACAGAACAGGGAAGTAGCAATGCTTCCACCTACCCATATCAAGAATGAGATGTCCAAGGTATGAATGTCTCCACCTCACTCTAGCTCCATGCAACAATCCGTGGTGGCAATGTATGCATGCCTCACAACAAATTCTTCATTACCATTACAGCTACCATCTGTCTTTACCCTTTCCTTTTTCCCCACTTATATAATTTTTTAAAATTCTTTATTTATTACATTTTATTCCTCCCCAAGTCCACTGACAGAGGAGGTCTTCTTTTCCTTCCTTTTGATCCTAGTCAATTAGGTCTCATCAGGAGTGGCTGCATTGTCTTCTTGTGTGGCTTGGTAATGCTGCTTCCCCCTCAGGAGAGTTAATTAAAGGGCAGAAAAATCAGTTCATGTCAGAGACAGTCCCTTTTCCTATAACAATAGAACATACTTGAATACTGAACTGCCATGGGCTACATATATACAGGGATCTTAGGTTATCTCCATACATAGGCCTTGGTTGGAGTATCACTCTCAGGAAAGACCCTTGTGCTCAGCTTTTTTTTTTTGGTTCTGTTGGTCTCCTTGTGGAGTTCCTGTCCTCTCCAGATCTTACTGTTTCCCATTTCTTTCCTAAGATTCCCTGCACTCTGCCCAAAGGTTTCCCATAAGTCTCAGCATCTGCATTGATAGTCTGCAGGGCATAGACTTTAAGAGGTCCTCTGTGTCAGGCTCTTTCTTGACACAATTCAAAGTAGCCAAGCAATTATTACCTTGCAGTTCTCTTGCCCCAGAATTCTTGCCTGAGAAATGTCCTAAAAAATTAGTGTAAATTTTAAAAGGTAGGAAGTTCATGCTTAGAGGGCCCTTTGTGAAATGAATCTGATGGCTTTGAACAAAGATTGAGCAATAATACATAACTGGAATAAAATAAATTATTAAATGTAATGCTCTTTCTAATTAAGATGCTATGAGAAACTTCAGTAATTGGTGGAGAAAGTGGTATGTGTTATGTTCCCATTATAAGGTATGTGGAGTGGGAAAGGAAGTAAAACACAAAGAAAAGTAAGAAGGAAGATAGAGGAAGAAGAGAAGAATTAAGGGGGGAAAAGAAAGAGTGCATCAAGCTAAAATGCAAAAGCTAGGATATATACCTTTCAAAAATACAAACTCTTAGTATAAATGAAAAATATCAATTATACAATAAAATCATGAGTGAAAAATATTGTGGTATCTACAGCTACTCTGGGTAAAGCATAAAATTTTTTATTACATTTTAATGTGCTTGTGTGTGAGAGAGAGTGTGAAATTGCTTTAAATTGAAAGTATGTAAGGAAATCATGCATGCCTGAGTGGAGATGATTATGTGGGATGACTCTGTGTATGTGTGTACAATTTGTGGAGCTTCCTTCTCTTCTCACACTATCTGGACCTGGGTCATGGACTCAGCTGTCAGCAGGTAAATTTACCTGTCTAAGTGGAAAGAGATACAAATAATTTTTAAAAGCACTGAAAACTGTCAAAAAAAAAGGGAGGTATTGAAACTTAAATGAAAGGAAAGTCTAAAATCCATGAGGTGTCAAAGGTATTTACAAAGTCATTAGCTACATGGGGAAGAGCCTAGAACTCATAGCCACAGGAAACAACTTCCTAAACAGAACACCAACAGCACAGGTCTAAGATCAACAATCAATAAATGGGACCTCATGATTCTCAAAGCTTCTAAAAAGCAAAGGATACTGTCGTAAGAACAAAATAACATGGCTGGATCTTGAGGAAGCAGTATTACTAGTTGTCTGAGAAAGTGCCAGATTGATTTACAGAGTGATTTTACAAGTTTACATTCCCACCAGCAGTGGAGGAGGGTTCCCCTATCTCCAGTATGTGTTGTCATTCAAGTTTTTCATCTTGACCATTCTGATTAGTATAAGGTGAAATCTCAGGGTCATTTTGATTTGCATTTCCCATATGGCTAATGATGTTGAGCATTTCTTTAAGTGTTTCTCTGCCATTCTGTATTCCTCTACTAAGAATTCTCTGTTTAGCTCTGTTCCCCATTTTTTAATTGGATTACTTTGCTTGCTGCTTTTCAACTTCTTTAGTTCTTTATATATACTGGATATTAGCCCTCTGTCAGAAGAAGTTTTGTTGAAGATTTTTTTTTCCAATCTGTAGGTATTCCTTTTGTTTTGATGACAGTGTCCTTGGCTTTACAGAAGCTTTTCAGTTTCATGAGGTCCCATTTATTAATTGTTGCTCTTAGAGCCTGTGCTGTTGGTGTTCTGTTCAGGAAGTTGTCTCCTGTACCAATGTGTTCTAGGGTCTTGCTCACTTTTTCTTCTAAGTGATTTAATGTCTGGATTTATGTTGAGGTCTTTGATCCACTTGGACTTCAGTTTTGTGCAGGGTGATAAGGATGGATCTATTTGCATTTTTCTACATGTAGACATCCAGTTAGACCAGAACCATTTGTTGAAGATGCTATATCTTTTCCATTATATGGTTATGGCATCTTAGTTAAAGATCAGGTGTCCATAAGTGTGTGGGTTTATTTCTGGATCTTCTTTTTGGTTCCATTGATCCACCATTCTGTTTCTAAGCCAGTACCATGCAGTTTTTGTTACTGTTGCTCTATGATAGAGCTTAAGATAAGGGATGGAGATACCCCCAGAAGATCTTTTGTTGTAGAGGGTTGTTTTAGCAATTCTGGGTTTCTTGTTATTCCATATGATGTTGAGAATTTTTCTTTCAAAGTCGGTGAAGAATTGTGTTGGTAATTTGATGAGAATTGCATTCAATCTGGCGTTTGCTTTTGTTATCCAAAAAAAGGCTCAAGTACACATTAAAGACATTTTCACAACCGTGTTTTTAGCAGCCTTATTTGTAATAGCCAGAAGCTGGAAACAGCCCAGATGCCCCTCAACTGAAGAATGGAAGCAGAAATTCTGGTATATCTACACAATGGAATATTACTCATCAATGAAAAATAAGGAAATCTTGAAATTTGCAGGTAAATGGTGGAACCTGGAAAGGATCATCCTCAGTGAGCTGTCCCAGAAGCAGAAAGACACACACAGTATATACTCACTCATATAGACATGTAATATAGGATAAACCTACAGAAATCTGTACCTTTAAAGAAACTAATCAAGAGAGAAGACACTGACTAAAATGCTCAATCCCTATCCCAAAGGCAAAGAGGATGGACATCAGAAGAAGAAGAAAACAGGAATCAAGCTAGAAACCCGCCATGGAGGGCCTCTGTAAGGCTCTGCCCTGCAGACTGTCAAAGCAGATGCTGAGGCTTATGGCCAAACTGTTGGGCAATTAGCATGGAATCTTATGTAAGAAGTGGGAAATAGTAAGATCTGGAGAGGACAGGAACTCCACAAGGAGAGAAACAGAACAAGAAATTTGAACACAGGGGTCTTCCCAGAGTCCGTAATCCAACCAAGTACCAGGGATGGAGATAACTTAGAACTCCAGCAAAGATGTAACCCATGGCAGTTTAGTGTCCAAGTGGGTTTCATAGTAATGGGAAGAGGGACTGCAACTGACATGATCTGATTGGCCCGCACTTTGATCACCTCCCCCTGAGGGGGTAGCAGCCTTAGCAGGCAGCAGAAGCAGACAATGCAGCCAGTTCTGATGAGATCTGATAAACTAAGATCAGAAGGTAGGAAAGGAGGACCTCCCCTATCAGTGGACTTGGGGAGGGGCATGCATGAAGTAGGGGGTAGGGAGATGGGATCAGGAGGGGATAAGGGAGGGGCTAATGGGGGATACAAACTGAATAACATGTAATTAATAAAAATTAAAAAAAGATACAGAAAAAAAGAACAAAACAACAGCATAGAGACTGGGAAAGTATCATCACCAACCCTACATTAAACATAGGCTAATATCTGGAATATATATACAATTGAAGAATTTAAACACTAACACACCAAGTAATACAAATAAAAAATGAGGTGCAGAGTTAAACAGAGAATTCTCTGTAGAGGAATATCTAATGACAGAGAAAAACTTAAAGAAATGCTCTCCTAATTTCTTTCTCAGCCCTTTTGACTTTTGTATACAGAAGCACTATTCTTTTTTTTTTTTTTGAGTTAATTTTGTAACTGGCCATGTTGCTGAAGGTGTTTATCAGCTATAGGAGTTCACTGGCAGAATTTTTGGGGTCACTCAGGTATGCTATCCTATCATCTACAAATAATGACACTTTGACTTCTTCCTTTTCAATATGTATCTGCTTGATCTTCAACTGTCATATTGCTCTAGCAAAGATTTTCAGAATAGATATGGAGAGAGTGGGCAGCCTTGCCTTGTCCCTGATTTCAGTGGGATTGTTTTAATTTCTCTACATTGAGTTTGATATTGGCTATAGGCTTGCTGTATATTGCCTTTACTATGTTCATTTATGTGTCTGGTATCCCTGATATCTCCAAGACTTTAAACATGAATGTATGTTGGATTTTGTCAAATGCCTTTTCAGCATCTAAGGAGATGATCATGTGGTTTTTCTCCTTCAGTTTGTTTATATGGTGGATCACACTGATGAATTTCTATATATTGAACCACCCCTGCATGCCTTCATTGAAGCAGACTTAGTCATAGTGGATGATATCTTTGATGTGTTCTTGTATTCGGTTTGCAAGTATTGTTTTGAGTATTTTTGCATCAATGTTCATAAGTGAGATTGGCCTGAAATTCTTTTTTCTTGTTGGGTCTTTGTAAGGGTTAGGTACCAAGGTGACTATGGCTTCATAGAATGAGTTTGGTAGTGTTCCTGCTGTTTCTATTTAGTTTGAAGAGAACTAGAGTTAACTCTTCTTTGAAGGTCTGGTAGAATTCTGTACTGAAACCATCTGGTCCTGGGCTTTTTTTGGATGGGAGAATTTTGATGACCACTTCTATTTTCTTAGGGCATGTAGGATTATTTAATTGATTTACCTGATCTTGATTCAGCTTTGGTAAGTGGAATCGATCGAGAAAATTGCCAATTTCATTTATATTTTCAAATTTTGTGGCATACAGACTTTGAAGTAAGTTCTAATGATTGTTTGGGTTTCCTTTGTATCTGTAGTTATGTCCCCTTTTCATTTCTGATTTTCTTGATTTGGATGGTGTCTCTCTGCCTTTTAGTTAGCTTGGCTAATGGGTTGTCTATCTTGTCGATTTTCTCCAAGAACAAGCTCTTGGTTTCATTGATTCTTTGAAGTGTTTTCTTTGTTTCTAATTTATTGATTTCAGCCATGATTTTCATTATTCCCAGCCATCTACATCTTCAAAATAGCCACAAACGACCTAAAGAACCTTGGTGTAACCCTAACCAAGCAAGTCAAAGACTTGTATGAAAAAGATTTCAAGTCTCTGAAGAAAGAATTAGAAGATATCAGAAGATGGAAAGATCTCCCATGCCCATGGCTTGGCAGAATTAACACAGTAAAAATTGCCATCTTACCAAAAGCAATCTACTCATTCAATGCAATTCCCATCAAATTACCAACACACTTCTTTACAGAGCTTGAAAGAAATATTCTCACCTTCATATGTCACAAGAAGAAACCCAGGATTGCTAAAACAGTCCTCTACAACAAAATATCTTCTGGAGGCATCTCCATCCCTCATCTCAAGCTCAACTATAGAGCAACAGTAATAAAAACTGCATGGTACTGGTATAGAAATAGACTGGTGGATCAATGGAATTGAATAGAAGATCCTGACATAAATACACACACTTACGAAGATTTTTTTACAAAGATGCCAAAATCATTCAATGGAAAAAAGACAGTATCTTCAACGAATGGTGCTGGTCTAACTGTATGTCTACATGTAGAAAAATGCAAATCAATCCAGCCTTATCACCCTGCACAAAACTAAAGTCCAAATGGATCAAAGACCTCAACATAAAACCAGATATACTAAAATGCTTAGAAGAAAAAATGGGAAAGAGCCTTGAACTCATTGCCACATGAAATGACTTCCTGAAGAGAACACCAACAGCACAGGCTCTAAGAGCAACAATCAACAAATGGGACCTCATGGAACTGAAAATCTTCTGTAAAGCAAAGGACACTGTCATCACAACAAAATGACAGCCTACAGATTGGGAAAGGATCTTCACCAACTCCATAACTGACAGAGGAATAATACCCAGTATATATAAAGGAGTAAAGAAGTTAAACAGCAAAAAATCTAGAAATCCAATTAAAAAATGGAGTACAGCACTAAACAGAGAATTCTCAATAGAGGAATATAGAATGGCAGAGAAACACTTAAAGAAATGCTCAATGTCATTAGCCTTCAGGGAAATGCAAATCAAAACCATCCTAAGATTTCACCTTACAACCCTCAGAATGGCTAAGTTCAAAAACACAAGAGACAACACATGCTGCAGAGGTTGTGGAGAAAGGGGAACCCTCCTGCACTGCTGGTAGTAATGTAAACTTGTAAAACCACTCTGGAAAGCAACCTGACACTTTCTCAGACAACTAGGAATAGTGTTTCCTCAAGATCTAGCTATACCACTTCTAGGCATATAACCAAAAGAGTCTCAAGTACAAAATAAGGACATTTGCTCAACCATGTTTGTAGTAGCCATATTTTTAATAGCCAGTAGCTGGAAACAGTCCAGATGCCCCTCAGTGGAGGAATGAATGCACAAATTGTGGTATATCTACACAATGGAATATTACTCAGCAATAAAAAAAGGAAATCATGAAAATTGCAGGTAAATGCTGGAATCTGGAAAAAATCATTCTGGGTGAGCTATCTCAGAAGCAGAAAGATGCACACTGTATATATTCACTCATATAGATATATGAGATAAACCTACTAAAATCTGTACACCTAAAGAAACTAATTAAGAGGGAGGACTCTTCCTAAACTGCTCAATTCCTATTCAGAAAGGCAAAGAAGATGGATATCAGAAGAAGGATAAAAGAGGTAACAAGTCAGGAGCCTGACACAGAGGACCTCTGAAAGACTCTGCCCTGCAGACTATCCATGCTTGTGTTGAGACTTATGGGCATCCTTTGGGCAGAGTGCAGGGAATCTTAGGAAAGAAGTGGGAAACAGTAAGATCTGGAGAGGACAGGAACCCCACAAAGACAGCAACAGAACAGAAATTCTGAGCACAGGGGTCTTTCCTGAGACTGATACTCCAACCAAGGACTATGCATGGAGATAACCTAAGACCCTTGCACAGATGTATCCCATAGCAATTGAATATCCAAGTGGGTTTCATTTTATTAGGAACAGAGACTGTCTCTGACATGAACTGTTTGGCCTGCTCTTTAATTACCTCCCCCTGAGGGAGAAGCAGCATTACCAGGCCACACAAGAAGACAATGCAGCCACTCCTGGTGAGACCTAATTGACTAGTATCAGAAGGAAGGAAAAGAAGATCTTCCCTATCAGTAGACTTGGGGAGGGTCATGCATGCAGAGGGTGGAAGAAGGAAGCGATTGGGACTGGAGGAGGGCGGGAACCACAAGGGGGATACAAAGTAAATAAAGTGTAATTAATGAAGAATAAAGAAAAGTTTTAAAATGTCAAAAAAAATTCTGAATGTGTTAGTTATCAGGGAAATGCAAATCAAAATGACCATGAGATTTCATCTAACATCCATCAGAATGGATAAGAACAAAAAATCAAGTGACAACACATGCTGGAGAGGATGTGGAGAAAGGGGTAACGTCCTCCATTGTTGGTGGGAATGTAAATAATGACAACCACTTTGGGAATCAATCTGCTGCTTTCTCAGAAATTTAGAAACATTGCCACTTCAAGATCCATCTACAACACTCCCAGTAATATATATAAAAAATATGAGCAAGGACATTTGCTCAAATATGTTCAAAACAGCTTTATTCATAATAACCAGAATATGGAAATAACCCAGATGTCCCTATACTTAGGAATGGATACAGAAATGGTGGTACATTTACACAATGGAATACTACTCAGCAATTAAAAACAGGGAAATCATGAAATTTTGCAGGGCTATGGTGGGAACTAGAAAAGATGATCCTGAATGAGGTGACCTAGAAGCAGAAGGACACACATGGTATATATTCACTATAGGCATATATTACTCATATAATATGGGATAAACATCTAAAATCTATAATTCTAAAGAATCTAAATGAGAAGGAGGACCCTAGGGAGTTTACTCAATCCTCACTCAAAACAAATGAGATAGACATTGGGAGTAGGAGAAAACAGGGAATAGGACAGGAGCCTACCACAGAGGGCCTCTGAAGGATTCTAACTAGCAGGGTATCGAAGCAGATGCTGACACTATTTGCCAAACTTTGGGCAGATTTCAGGGAATCTTATGAAATAAAGAGGAAATAGAAAGACCTGGAAAGGATAGGAGCTCTACAAGGAGAGCAACAGAACCAAAATATCTGAGCCCATAGGTATTTGCCAAGTCTTATACTCCAACAAGGACCATGCATGCATGTTACCTAGACCTCTGGCACAGATGTTGCAAATGGCAGCTCAGCTTCCATGTGTGTTCCCAAGTAAGGGGATTAGCAGGGGCTTTCTCTGATGTGAACTAAGTGTCTGGATCTTTGATCACCTCACCCTAGAGGGAGTGCAACTGTACCAGACCACAGAGGAAAGCAATGCAGCCAGTCCTGATGACACCTGATAGGCTAGGACCAGATGGAAGGGGAGATGGACTTGGGAATTGGCATGAGAGGAGATAAGAGAGGTAGGGTGGAATTGAAGAGGACAAGGGAAGGGGTTACAACTGGGATATGAAGTGAATAAACTGTAATAATGAAAAGTAAATAACTAAAATTATAAAAGAGAAAAATCATAGGAAAAATAAGAGAAAGGAAATTGAAAGAGAGAAAGGAGAGAAAGAGAGACAGAGTCAGAGCCAAAACAAAAGAACTGTGGATTGTCGTCAGTTCTTCTGCTGTTAACCAACAAACAAACAAAATCTAAAAAACAAATGTGGTAGAATGAATATTGTTTTTTAAAGTATCTTCAGTTTGAAGCATGAAGAAATTGAAAAAAGAATAGAGGGAAGCATCCAAGATGTTATTGCCTACTATGCATGGTATCTGAACAACAGCTCAGCAGTGAAAGCAGAATGAATGGCAGGCCATACTGTAGAAAACCCAAACCACAACATCTCTCTGTTTCTCAGATGAGATGAGAATCTACAGGGATACTTGAGAGTCCATCTTTAGTCTAATACTGAGAAAAATAATTGGGCTCCTGTCCAGCACTGACACAGCCCCAGGCTACATGCGAAGCCCACTGTCTGTAGATACCTTCAGATACCATTAGTTGGTATCTCCAACTTTGGGCACTCACTCTCACTGGTACTGGGGGTGAGGTTACACACCCAGGTGCCCACTATCACAGTCCTGTGGACACCTTCTGGGTACCAGTGGCTCCTAGCTTTAAACCCTGGAGCACACTTTCACCATCCAGTGGAACACCTTCCTGGTCACAGTAGCTTGTGGTGCTCACTCTCATGGTCTTATGGAGTGGATACCTCCTGTATTCGGGAAGGAGCATGGCTACATTCTGCTTGCTCACCATCTTCCTGGCCCACCTGGGTCAGAAACATGGAACCCAGCACAGTCAGTGAACCCAGTGAATCTGAACTATATGTGAGAACCACATCACATTGTACATCTTGAGGAAGCCTATGGAGCATTGGTGCAGCCCTAGACTTGGAGATCTTTCTGCCTGCACCACAGCTACCTGGCATACCTGGATCACAGACAGTGAGCCAGTAGAGAGCATGAACTCAGCAGAGAGAACTCCCTTCCTTAGCCACATCTGAATTTCCAGCATGCATTCTCAAGACCTTGGAATCTCCCAGCTTCCTGTATATTAGTGCAGACTTCAGACACAGGTGCACATGGCAGTACAGGCTCCAAGAAAAAAGAGTCAAGGTTACAGACATCCTGAAAACTAGAGGCTGGGGAAAGAATCTGATCAGCAAAAATCAGGACACTATGGATACACCAGAATCCCCCCAAACCAGTAGATATTCTAATGCAGAGGAAACATAGGAAAATTATCTTAATTCTGTGATTATGAAGTTATTTGTGGATCATAAAGTCAAATAAACAACAAAAAAAAATAGAGGCCATCATGGACAGATATAAAATCCACAATCAAACAGGTGAAGAAAATGAATAAAATCTTTCAAGACATGAAAACGGAATTAGAATCAATAAAGAAAACACAAACAGAGAAAAGCCTGGACTTGATGAACTTAGAGAACAGATCAGGAACCACAAAAGTAAGCATCTTCAGCAGAATGCAGGAGACAGGATAGAGACAGGGAAGAGACTATCAGGCACCAAAGATAGAATTGCAGAAATATATATGTCTCTAGAAGAAAACGTAAAAGTGGAAAAGTTCCTGATACAAAATGTTGAAGAAATCAAGGATACCATGAAAAGAAGAAACCTAAGAATAATAGGAATAGGTAAAAAAGAAAATTCCAGTTTCCAAAGTACAGAAAATATTCTCAGTAATATCATAGTTGAAAATTTCCCCAACCTTAAGAAAGAGATGCCCTTTAACATACAAGATGCTTACAGAACACAAAATAGATTAGACCGGAAAAGGAATTCCTCCTGTCACATAATAATCAAATCACTAAATCTACAGAACAAAGAAACATATCAAGAGTGGCAAGGTAAGAAGGACAACTAACACATAAAGACAGACCAATCACAACCACACCAGAATTCTCAACAGAAATTACGAGATCCAGAAAGGCCTGGGTGGATATCATGAAAAAGCTAAGAGACCACAGATACCTACCCAGACTACTATACCCAGCAAAATTTTAAATCAACACAGATGGAAAAAGAAAATATTCCATGACATAAATAAATTTAAACAATATATACACAACAACCCAGCCCTACAGCTGAAAAGGAAAAGGAAAACCCAATCAAACAAAATCAACAAGAACAAAGGAAATAGAGGAGAAAAAAATACCTTCACAATAAAACAAACAAAAAAACCACGCAAACAAACAAACAAACAAAAACCAGGCACACAAACACACAAGCCCCGCCAATTTCACAATAAAAGGAACTAGACATCATTGGTCACTAATATCTAACAACACCAATGGACTTGATTCTCCAATAAAAAAAACAAAGAATAACAGGATGGTTGTGGAAGCAGGAAACAACACTCTGCTGCATTCAGGAAACACAACTTTACAGCAAAAAAGGATGCTCCCTCAGAATAAAGGGAAGGAAAAGTGTTTCTTTAAGCAAGCAGATATAAGAAGCATGCTGAATTAGCCATCCTAATATCTAACAAAATAGACTTTCAACCAAAATTAACCAAAAGAGAGGGGGAGGAACACTTCACTCTCACTAAAGGAAAAAAAATCCATGAGGAGGATATCACAATAATGAACATTTATGTCCAAACACAAGCTCTTCTGCATTTATAAAATAAACATTATTAAAGCTTAAATCACACATCCATCCCAAGACCTTAATGATAGGAGGCTTCAATATTCAACTCTCACCAAGGGACAGAAGTCAGAAGCTAAGTTATCAAGTCAGAAGCTAAACAGAGAAATGATGTCACTTAAGAGATCCTAAATCAAATGGACCACATAGATGTCTACAGAACGTTTCACCCAAACTCAAAGAAGTATCTCTTTTTCTCAGCACCTCAGGGAACCTTCTCCAAAACTGACCATACAGTAAGGCACAAAGCAAGCCTCAAAAGATACAGAAGAAAAGTTAAAATACTCCCTTGTATCATATGAGACCACCATGTTATACCTCAACAATAATAGAAATAGCAAAAAGCCTACACATGCATAGAAACTGAGCAACTTTATATTCAACAGCAGCTGGGACAGGGAAGAAAGTTAAGGACTTCCTAGAATTCAACAAAAATGAAGACACAACTTACCCAAACTTATGGGACACAATCAAAGCAGTGCTGAGGAAAGTTCATAGCACTATGTTTCTTCATAGAAAAATACAAGATTTCACATACAAGCAACTTATTGGCACACCTGAAAGCACTAGGGAAAAAAGCAGACATACCCAGGAGGAGTAGACAGCTGGAAATTATCAAACTAAGAAATCAATAAATTAGAAACAAAACAATTCAAAGAAACCAAGAGCTGTTTCTTTGAGAAAATCAACAAGACAGACAAACCCTTTGCAAAACTAACTAAAGGGAGGAGAGATACTATCCAAATCAACAAAATCAGAAATGAAATGGAGGTCATAACAACAGACACTGAGGAAATCCAAAGATTCATTATGTCCTACTTTAAAAGCCTATATGCCACAAAATTCGAAAATCTAAGTGAAATGGAAAATTTTCTTGGTAGCTTCCATTTAAAAAGCTGAATCAAGATCCAAAAACTAAATTAAATAGTCCACTTCCCCTATAGAAAAAGAAGAGGTCATCAAAAGTCTCACATCAACATAAAGCCCAGGGCCAGATGGTTTCACTGCAGGATTATACCAGACATTCAAAGAAGACCTAGTTCCAATACTCTTCGAACTATTTCACAAAACACAAACAGAAGGAACATTACCAAATTTATTCTATGAGGACACAATCAACTTGATACCTAAACAACACAAAGACCCAACAAAGAAAGAGAATTTCAGACCAATCTCTCATACGAACACTGACACAAAAATATTCAATAAAATACTCGCTAACCGAATCCAAGAACACATCAAAGATATCATCCCCTATGAACAAGGAGGCATCATTCCAGGCATGTAAGGGTCGTTCAACATAAGGAAATACATCAATCTACCAAACAAACAAACAAACAAACCATAATCATCTCCTTAGATGCTGAAAAAGGCATTTGACAAAATCTCACACCTGTTTATGTTTGAAATCTTGAGAAATCATGGATACAAGGCACATACCTAAACATAGAAAAGGCAATGCACAGCAAGCCTATAGCCAACATCAAATTAAATGGAGAATAACTTAAGTCAATTCCACTGAAATCAGGGGCAAGACAATGCTGCCCACCCTCTCCATATTTCTTTGATACTGTACCAGAAGTCCTAGCAATAGCAATAAGACAACTAAAAGAGATAAAGGTACAAAATAGAAAGGAAGAAGTCAAAGTATCACTATTTGCAGATAATATGACACTATACATGAGTGACCCCAAAAATTCTACCAGGGAACTCCTACAGCTGATAAAAACCTTTAGTAAAGTGGCTGGGTACAAAATTAACTCAAAATATCAGGAGCCCTCCTGTATACAAAAGACAAATGGATTGAGAAAGAAATTAGGGAAACAACACCCTTCACAATAGCCACAAATAACATAAAACACCTCGTTGTAACTCTAACAAAGAAGGTGAAAGAACTGTTAAAAAAAAAACCTTCAAATCTTTGAAGAAAGAATTTGAAGAACATATCAGAAGATGGAAAGATCTACCATGCTCATTGATAAGACAGATTAGCAGAGTAAAAATAGCCATCCTACTAAAAGAAGTCTACAGGTTCAATGCAGTTTCATCAAAATACCAACATTATTCTTCACAGACTTTGAATGAAAAATTCTCAACTTTATATGGGGAAAAAGAAAAAAAAAAAACTGGATAGCTAAAACCATCCTGAACGGATACCTTCTGAAGGCATCTTCATCACCGACCTCAAGTTGTATTTTTGAGCAACCATAATAAAAAATGGCATGGTGCTAAAATAGAAACAACAGACTGGAGAATCAATGCAATCAAATAGAAGACCCAGAAATGATTCCATACAACTGTGTACACCTGATTTTTGACAAAGAATCCAAAATCATACAATGGGAAAAAAGACAACACCTTCAACAAATAATGCTCTCCTAACTGGATATCTACATGTACAAAACTGAAAATAGATCCATATTTGTCACCCTGCACAAAGTAAGCTCCAAGTGGATCAAAGACCAAAACATAAAACTAGACACACTAAAACTGTTAGAAGAAAAATTTGTGAAGATCCTGGAACTCATTGGTACAGGAGGCAACTTCCTGAATAGAATGCCAACAGCACAGGCTCTAAGATAAACATTCAATAAATGAGATCTCATGAAATGGAAAAGCTACTGTTAAGCAAAGGACAGCCCTCACACTGGGAAAATATCTTCACCAACCCTATATCTGACAGAAGGCTAACATCTAGAATATATAAACTCAAGAAATTAAACACCAACAAATCAAATAATCAAAATAAAAATGAGGTACAGAACTAAACAGAGAATTCTCAAAGAAGGAACATCGAATGACAGAGAAGCACTTAGTACAATGCTCAACATCCTTAGTCATCAAGAAAATGCAGATCCAAATGTCTCTGAAATTCCATCTCATAGCCATCATAATGGCTAAAATAAAAAAACTTAAGCTACAACACATGCTGGAGAGGATGTGGAAAAAGGGTAACCCCCTCCTCAATTGATTTAGGGAATGTAAACTTGTACAACCACCTTGAAAATCAATCTGGAGCTTTCTCAAAAAATTGGAATAGTGCCAGCTATACTACATGTGGGTATATACCCAAAAGATTTTCAACCATACAAGGTCATTTGCTCAACTATGTTCATGACCGCTTTACTCATTATAGCCATAACCTGTCCCTCAACTGAAGAATGCTACATTTACACAGTGGGACACTACTCAGTTATTAAAAACAAGGACACAATGAAATTTGCAGGCAAATGGTGGGAACTAGAAAAGATCATCTTGAGTGAGGTAACCCAGATACAGAAAGACACAGGTGGTGTATATTCACTCATACATATATATTAGCCACATAGTATAGGATAAACATACTAAAATCTGTACACCTAAAGCAGCCAAGCAAGAAGGAGGACCCTTCTTGAGTCCTCAAGATGCTCAATCCTCATTCAGAAAGGCAAACAAGATAGACATTGGAAGAGGGTGAAAACAAGGAACAAGACAGGAGCCTTCCACAAAGGGCCTCTGAAAGAATGGACTGTAAGACCTGGGGTCTCACAGCTCAGGAGTTCAAGATCACTCCCTTCCCAGAAACTCCCACAGACCACAACTCAATGGAAAAGCAAGAGGTTTAAATTAACCATTGTGCAATGGGGTCACCCCTGCCTGTCAGCAAAGAGTGGCACCAGGCGACAAAGGCCTTAGGTTTTTTAAAAGAAAAAGTGTGGGAAATTTGAAGTTGCAGTTTGGCAATTTAGGATTGGATGAGGAAGCTATAAATTAAGATAATTGGTTAGTCTTAGGTGCTCAAGCTTGGCCAAGTGTGGATGCAGTTGCAATTGAAGGTGGGTTTGGTTAGCCCATCCTTGAAGATCAGGGTTGTGGGCTTTTGGCTGGAGGTCAGAAGCTACTCAGAAGAAAGATTGAGGTCATCTGGGTTGGTTGCTAAGAAACACTATCTCAAAAACAAGGGTCTGGTCATTCTTTTTGCTGAGTGAAGGTCATTGATTGTTGCTTTTTGTTGTTGTTGTTGTTGTTTGTTTGTTTGTTTTTTGCTTAACCTAGACCTAAAACTCAAAACTATAGGCTTTAAAAGACATATACGTTACAAAGTTCGTTTGACCCTTTCAGTACCAAGCAGGATATTAAAGTGAATGCTGAGACACATAGCCAAACATGGGCAGAGTGCAGGGAATCTTATGAATTAGAGGGAGATAGAAAGACATGGAGGAGACAGGAGCCTTACACAGAGTCCAACAAAACAACAAAAACCTGGGCCCAGTGGGGGACTCTAGAGATTGATGCATCAACCAAAGGCTATGCATAGGGAGGACCTAGAACCCCTGCTCAGTCGTAGCCCATAGTTAGCTCAGTCTCCAAGCGAGAACCCTTACTTGGATAAGTAGAGAAGACAAAGTCTCTGTCATGAACTAGGTTGCCTGTTCCCTGAGCGCTTTTCCCTGCTTGGAAGACCTAGCTAGCCCACTGAAGAAGAAGATCCAGGCAGTCATGATGGGACCTAATATTCTAGGGTCAGACAGTAAAGGAGAAGGACTTCCCCTATCTGTGGACTAGGGAAGAGGGATAGAGAAGGAAGAGGGAGAGAGGGTGGGACCATAAGCAGAAGAGGGAAGGGGCTACATCTGGGATGTAAATAAATTGTAAATAATAATAGTAAGGATAAAAATATAAACAAGACATATCCAGCTGTGCTTATTTCTGCATTTGGATCTGGAAGCATTTAGCTTACACTTAGGACACTGCATTACTAAAACTCCTTCTAGGCCTATATACCCCTCTGTATGATGGCCACTGTATATGTGATCTCTGTTTGATATTCAATGTAGTCTTCCCTATCTAATGGAGACAATGTATGACCATGAGTTGATTTACACTATGAGATGGACTTGTCATGATATTCAACTTTGTGCTGTTCACTCTAATTTAATCCATGTGACGTTTGGGTGAGAACTCTGTTTAATTATCATTTTGTGAGGGCTACAATGTAATGGCCACTGTGAAATGGTCATAATTAATGGCTACTGTGTTTTGTTCACTGTGTGATGGTTACTCTGTGATGGTTACTGTGTTATGGCCACTTTTTGAGGGCCTCTGATTGACAGTAATGTGTTTTTTGACACTGTTGATGGTCACTGTATGCTGGCCACTTAATGATGGCCTGTGTGTGTTGGTCACTGAATTATAAATTCTGTGGGATCCCAGAATTTATAATTCAGTGATGGTCAAAGTTTGATAGCCACTGTGATGGTCACCCTGTGATGGCCATTATCTGATGCTCACTGTTTGATATCCCACTATGTGATTTATATGGTGTGATGGTCACTGTGTAAATTTGACCTTGTGTTGGACAATGTGTGATTGACATTGAGTTTTGTTCACTGTGCAAAGATCAGTGCTTCATCACCAATACATGATTTTCACTACCATGGCCTGTGACTGACAGTTGTTTTGTAATGGCCATTCTGTGCTGGCTAATAATTGATGGTTAGCTGTATGATTTAATTGCATAATGGTCACTCTGTAATCACTAATATGTGATGAACATTTTGATTGATACTGTTTTATTGTCACTGTGTAATATTCATTATATGATGGCCACTGTGTGATAGTGATTATGTCATAAACATGGTGATGCCCAGAGTGTTAAAGACGGCATGTGATGGACACCGAGTGTTGGCCAATGTTAATGTACATGGTGATGGCCAAATCTGTGATGGTCACAGTGTGAGAGACACTGTGTGAAGGCCATGATGTGATGGTCACTGTGTTGGTCAACATATGCTTATCATTTTATACTCTCCACATTTTCATTATCATTGCAATATGAAAGTAGATTGATAGCTGTTGTTTTCTGGCTACAGCATAATGGTCACTCTGTAATGGCATCTCTGTGGTCATATCTGGGTGATGGATACCATAAAATCCACTATGTTGTGACCAGCATGTGATGGCCACAAATGATGCCCAATTTGTGATAGTCATTGTGATGAACAGCTGTGAGTAATTCACTGAGTGATCATCATTTTGTGATGGACATAGTGTGATGGTCACTGTGTGATGGCCACCTTGGAGTGGAAAGTATGTAATGTTCTCTTTTTATCATCACTATGCGATGGCTTCCATATGGAGGTCACTAGTAATCAACATAATGTGTTGACCAAAGTTTTATATCCTCTGTGTGATGGTTGAGGATCATAACCCCTATGGATGCCCAATGTGCTATAGACACAATGAGATAGCCAACTCTCTGATGGTCACTCTGCAATGGCCACACTGTGAACACTGTCTGATCCCCAGTATTCGATGTTTGCTTTTTGACTGTCACTCTTTAATTGAAATATACGGTGAACACTAAGTGAGCATCACTATTTGATAGCCACTCTAATGGACTCTCTTCTATGGATACAATGGGAAGTCCAGTGACTGATGGCCATTGTGTGATGTCCACTGTTTAAGGGCCAAATCTGTGATTTATTCTTCATGATGGGCATTGTTTGATGCTCTCTGTGTGATAGCCTTAATGATGCTCAATTTATTAAAGGTCCTATGGTAATGTCCAGCTGTGTAATGATCATACTGAGGGACACTATGTGATCGGAATTATGTGATGGCCACTCTGTGATTGCTAATACATGATGGTTAATTTTGATGACTAAAAATATGATGGTCACAGTTTGATGGTCACTATGTGCTGCCCCACTTTAGGTGATGTCTGCAGATGTCCTGCTCCAGCATTGTTGTCTAACCATGGACATTTGTGTGCAGTTTGTGAGAATGAAGACACTAACCACCAGTTCTCATTCAAGCAAGGGGCCTGTAAAAGCTTCAGCCATCATTATTTATACAAGATATAAAGCATTGAATCAGTCCTTAAACCATATACACACAATCAACAAAACCAAACTTAGCAGGTTGTCATCATGTATTACAACATACTTCTTCATACAGAAGAAGGAAGAAGTCTGAAGTGAAGGATTTGGAAGGCATGGATGGAAGACAAGAAAGGGGGAAAGTGATGTACTATATTTTAATCAAAGATTATAAAAGTCAATTTAAATTTAGAAAGTTGGTCTAGAAATGTCTCAGCAGTTAACAGCCTGGGGTGCTGTCCAGAGGGCCCTGGTTGTATTTCCAGAACACATATGTGCTGTAAGATCATTTGCTGGAATCTTCCACCCTGCTCTTGCCTCTGTGGGTACTTCACAGAGACACATGCAGGCAAAAACCCATATAACTAAAATAAAAATAAAGGGTAAAACACGAAGTAGAACGAATTTCCTACAGTGATGTCACACTCCTGACACAGCAGCCAGGGCTACTGAAAATGAACTCTGTCTGGTCTTGCATGGAAGCAGCTGTGACCTTCTTCTGAGCCAGCCTGCTCAGTGGCAAAAGCATCTTTGTTCTGAGGACACACTGGCTCATCACAGCCATGCATTGTTGAACAATGTCTATGGTGCTAATTAATAGGTGACTATTCCTAGATGATTTTTGTATTTGTGGTTTTGGTTCTTCCTATTTGTGAAAATTGTGACATTGATATCTCTACATTTCGATCATAAGTCATGGTTAAGAAATAGCACTGGCTCAAAAGCAATCTACTGTCTCAGTGTCATTGACTTGTAAGGAATCTGTCTGTCTCCATTTTCAATACAGAAGATATGACCCCCGTATTTGTAAATATATGGTTACATTTATTGTATGAGCTGAGTTGCTGCTTTTAAGTCCATTTTCTGGAGCCATCCTTGCCCCAAATCTTGACCTTGACTTGTTTTTGAGAACACCCTGATTCCCCCTCATTACCCTTTAATCACATAGCGAAAAATTGGTGTTAATTTGAGATTTTACTGTATGAGTTTACTGCCCCATTTTTTTCACTTTAGTAAACCTTTCTAAAAGTGAAATTTTTCACTTTTGTAACTATCTGTGATTTTACTCCTTAAAAGTGTCCCAGGAAATGAATCCATTGCTGCACTCTTAAACTGGAATTAGGAGCAGTCTTAGCCAGCCTTTGGCTACAAACCAGTATAATCAAGCTTGCTTCAAATAATGTGCAAAATTGTGGTAGTGGCCTTATTCTTTCCTGAGGCGATTACTACTTGATCATCATTTAGATGTTAGAGTACGAGACGAAAATGGCAGAGATATGTCTTTCTATCACCTTTATGCATGACTTTGAGTAAAATTTCCCCAAATACTAGCTTTTACATTGTGACCATGTTCAAATGTGGAACTGTTAACTTAGCATGTGTAGAAATAACTAGAACTCTACATGAAGGTACCCAGATTCTCAAAGTAAAACCACCACACTTTCGTTTTTTAAATTAATTTTTATTTCAATTAATATGAGTTATAGTTTATTAACTTTTTATCTCAGCTATACAATGCTCCCCCCACTTTCTTTTCTTTCTTTTCTTTTTTTTTTTTTGAGAAAAAGCATTTCTTTGGGAATGTCTCTATGCTTTTCTTGCTTATTTCAGGTAGGAAATGTCTCAGCTGTTCTGACTTGGCTCTTGTGATAGCCAAGCTTAGTAGTAAAACAGCCTACATCTGGAATTAACTCACACAGTTGGATATACTTGTGAGTGGTTTTAATTCTTTTAAATTTATATTCATTTTGCCTTCTTGTTGTAGACTCAAGCTAACTGATACACTGTTTTAAAGGCCTAGGTCGAATTCATTCATAATCCTTGATTGATGCTTCAGTCTCAGCAGGCACCTCTTGGCCTTAGTTAGTTGGCAGTGTTGGTCTTGTGGAGTTCCTGTCCTTTCCAGGTCTTTTTCTCTTTCCTCCCTCTTTTTCACAAATGTCCCTATGCATCACCCAATGTTTGGTTTTGAGACTGCATGTGTTTTGAGGTGCTGCTGGTTAACACCTCTCAGAGGACAATGCTGTCAGGTTCCTGTGTGCAAGTTTAGCAGAGTATCATTCATAGTGTCATGGGTTGGCACTCTCTGGTAGGTTGGGTCTTTGGTTGAGCTAGGCATTGGTTGGGCGGAATGCTCAGTCTCTGCTCTCTCTGCTTATCTTCTTTGCTGCACATATTATAGGCAGGGTAAATTTTTGTTCAACGTTTTTGTGAGTGGGTTGGTGTTCCCTTCACTCTGCTAGGAGACTAGTCTATTTAGTGGGTGTCCTCTTTAGTCCCTATTGCCTCTGCCATTAGGAGTCTCTGCTTGTGTACCCCTCATATCCTCCCAGGAGCCTACCCTGACTTAGGTTTCCAGCTTGTCACAGACACATCCCATGCTCAGATTTTCTTTTCTCTACAGACCTTCTTTACTCTCGCCTTTGCTCTTTCCAGGTCTGACCTCCTCCTCTTTTCACTGCGACCCCTCTGCCACCTTGTTCTTGTCTTTAGCCTATAACCTCTGTTGATTGCAAATAAATTCCTGAGTGGAATTTATGCATCCCTTCTTGAATCTTCTGTGCTACTTACTGTCTTTGGTTCAGTGCCTTACAGTATGCTTATCATGTACTCTATGGCTAAAATCCACCTGTAAGTGATTACATACCATGTATGTATTTCCAGATCTGACATATCTCACTGAGAATGATCTTTTCGAGTTCTATCCATTTCCCTGCAAATGTCATGGTTTCTTTTTTTTTTTTTTTTATAGCTGAGTTGTATTCCATTGTGTAAACTTACCAATTTCTTTATCCATTGTTTGGTGGAGGCACACCTGGGTTGTTTCCAGATTCTGGATATTACACATAAAGTTGCTGTGAACATAGTTGAGCAAGTATCCTTTTCTGGTGGATTGTCTTTCAGGTATATATCCAGGAGTGCTATAGATGGGTCTTGAGGTAAAGCTATTCCCAGTTTTCTGAGAAATTGCCAGATTGATTTCCAAAGTGGTTTTACAAGTTTACACTCCCACCAGCAATGGAGCAGTGTTCCCCTTTCTCCACACTCTTGCTAGTATGTGCTGTTGCTTGAGAATTTGATCTTAGCCATTCTGACAGGTGTGAGAGGGAATCTCAGGGTCATTTTGATTTGCATTTCCCTGTTGACCAAGAATGTTGAACATTTCTTTAAGTGCTTTTCAGCCATGAGAATCCTCTGTTGAGAACTTTCTGTTTAGTTCTGTACCCCATTTTTTAAATAGGTTATTTCTTTATTGGTGTTTGATTTCTTGAGTTTATTATGTATTTTGGATATTAACCCTTTGTAGGATGTAGGATTGGTGAAAATCCGTACCTAATCTACAGACTGATGTTTCCTTTTATTGACAGTGTCCTTTGCCTTATAGAAGCTTTCCAGTTTCAAGAAGTGCCAATTTTGAGTTATTGACCTTAGATTCTGTGCTGCTGATATTCTGATCAGGAAGCTGTCTCCTGTACCAATGAGTTCCAGGTGCTTCTCCACTTTCTCTTTTTATAGATTTATTGTATTTGGTGTTATATTGGGGTTTCAATCAACTTGAATTTGAGTTTTGTAGAGGGGCATAAATAAGAATCTATATTTGTTTTACCATATGAAGTTTAGAGTGTTCTTTCAAGGTCTATTAAAAATTGCGCTGGTATTTTGATGGGGATTGCATTGAATTTGTCGATTGCTTTTGATAAGATGGCCAATTTTACTATATTAATCCCACCAGTCTACAAGCATGTGATATCATTCTATCTTCTAATATCTTCTTCAGTTTCATACTTCAGACACCTAAATCTCTTGTCAGACAGGCCTTTCATTTGCTTGGTTAGCGTTACACCAAGATAACTTATATTATTTGTTACTATTGTGAAGGGAGTAGTTTCCCTAATTTCTTTCTCCATCCGTTTGTTGCTTTTGTATAGGATGGCTACTGGTTTTTTTGTATCCAGCCACTGTTTATCAGTTTTCAGTGTTGTTTGGTAGAATTTTTGGTGTCCCTTGCATACACTATCATGTCATCTTCAAATAGTGATAGGAGAGCTCTACATGAATTTGTCAAGACTCCCCATGCTTCCTTTTTTGAGTCAAACTGTTGCTTTAGAAATGATTCCAGGCTTTCCTTGCCTGTTTCATGAAAGAACTAAGTGTCAGCCTTTCTGTCTTGGCTGTTGTAATGGCAAAGTTTGCTAATTCAACTGACTCCATCTGGAAATAACTAACACCTTCACACGTAGGTACACTTGTTAGGGTAGTGTATTGTTTCTTTCTTTCTTTCTTTCTTTCTTTCTTTCTTTCTTTCTTTCTTTCTTTCTTTCTTTCTTTCTTTCTTTCTTTCTTTCTATTTTTCTTTGGATTCAGAACCCAATGTCTAGTGTACTAATAAGGGGCCTTGAGGCAAGAATTCTTCTATCAGGCCCAGTCTCTAACAGATACTGTCTTGCTTAACCCATAATGTTAAAATTTGATTGAATGACCACACCACACAGCAAAATACCCCTCACCTTGAGGTATTCACCCTTTAATTATGCAACACATCATCTCCTCAGGGATGCTGTTTTGATCCCATGCAGACCACCTCCTTTGCAGGCAGAAAATAAAGCCTACTTTTTAAGTTTATGTCTCTGATGTGGGTTTTCTAGGCTTCCTCCTAGAAACCAACACCTACTGAGTACAAGAAGGCAGAAGGGCCAGCTATTGGAGTTCTGGTGCTAGTGCTACTGAAATGCAAGTCTCTGCAGATCTAGGAAAATACTGTGCCTGGGCCTGAAACCAGTGCCAGGAAACACTGTGCTGTGTGCCTTTAGCAATCCTAAGGTAAGTGCTCTTGTTTCAGCCCTCACTAGCTGAATGTGTAGGTGAACTGCCAGTCAGACAAGACGGCAGGATTTCCTGGACAACATCCTCCAAGGCTGGATTCTGTAGCTGAGTAAGTGCTTGTGATCCTGAGCTTCTGCCTGGAGCTGCAAGGGCTCTGAGTATGAGCTTGGAAACCTCAACATGGTAAGTGAGGGACCAACATGTGGGGAGGAGTGGGCTGATGAGCCTTGGGAGCTTCTGCAGTGGACCCTCCTAGTGGCTCCATGTGAAGTAGTGGCCCAATGTGGTCTGAGCAACTATCAGGACCCACACGTTGTACTCTGAATAATTTCATTCTGTGCATTGCCTCTGTGTGTTGGCAACAGGGCTGTGTGTAGACATATCCTACTACTCCACATTATAATGCTTGTGGTGTGACACACATGGTGGTTAGGTAGGCAGCAGCTGCAGCAGCAGGTGCCGCTGGGACTTGCAGGGGCATGTCCTGCCTGGTGTTGGGTGCTAACATCCTAGCTGGTGTTCCCCTCCAATAAGCAGCTGGCCTAGCCCAGGCAAACTGGAGAAGTTTGCAGTTGGCCACAGGAAGGAACACAGCAGGGGCGCCCAGCTTTCTGCTCTTGGCATCTGGGGCTCCTATGAGACCCACCTGTGAGAAGCTGTTGATTCCAAGCTCAGGTGATGGAGCATGGAGCTGAGGGCTGTGCAGTAGAGGCCCTAGCCAGGTGGTAGCCACAAGAACTTGAATTTGGCAGGACTGGGCAGGGGCGTTGATCCTCAATTGGCTGCAGCATTGGATCAGGCTGGCAAGCCATAGCCCTAGTAGGCTTCTTGTAACAGATACTTAAGTTTTGGTAACAGCAAGACCAAGAGCCAAGGCCCGACAACCCCAAGCAGAGGCACATGGGAGAGAAGCACAACTATCCTCCTCCGTAGGCCTTACAGCAGGGCTGATCTGCATCCTAGGCATCCTGAGGGTCCACTGGGGCCTGCTTCTCGGCATTGTCGGGATTTCTGCCCTAAGACAGCACAGTTGCAGCACGGGTATCCTATCCGTGCCTACCATGCTCAGATGAGGACCTGTACAATGGTGCTGGGCTCCTGACTGCACAAAATATGCACCCTGTGCCATCTCAACTACTGCACTGGTGGCGTGGAGTCCTGTTAGGGGCAGCATGTCTTCACTACTGCTGCTGCTGCTGCTGCAAGGATCAGGGCTGCAGACCATCCACATTAGCGTGCTAGGCCCTGTGCTTGTGCTCATCCCACAATGCTCAGCCCCTCTACTCAAGCAGCAGCAAATGGAAGCCCACTACCCCAGAAGTGGTGCACTACATATCCTGGTAGTACTAGCTTATCAAAGTGGCCTGAGTTCAGGCAGTGGGGTGGGGACTGAGAGGTGTGAGCTGTGTTGGCTATAACTGGAGCCCAGTGACCTGCTGTTAGCTGCAGGGGAGAGCTGAGTGGTCTAGAAAGACAAGATGACCATAGCTGATGACTACTCAGATCCCTTTGATGCCAAAAATGAGCTGAAGAGCTAATCAGGAAAGGGGCAAAGTACTGGCAACAGGGAGCCCTATGTAGCCCAAAGGATTCTGACAGAATTCAAGAGGTAAGAGAGTGTAAGGTCCCAACACAAAGGCATCCAGTTGTATGACTCCACTTGTGAGCCCAAAGGCCAGAGCATGGACTCTGACTCAGAGCACTGTGTGAGTTTTACCTGCAGATGAGCCAGCTGCCCCATTATGATGATAGGATGGCTAATGAGTATCATCAGCCATGGGAAAGGAAGCAGGTCACCATCTCCACCCTGGCATCCCTGTTCAACAGCAATGAAAAGAGGAATTCATCCCCCTCACCCTCCAAGGACCTATGTTGTAATGTCTTTGCTCCTGGAGAAGGGGGTGAGATCCATTTGGACTTCATTTTGTGGAGGTAGAAATCTTTACTACTAAGCTGTGATGTGCAAGATTAGAATTGATGATGGAAAGGATTTACCAATGCTTAGGGATAGTCACACAAAGGGGAAATTACCTAAAGGAGGGTTGCTTCTACAACACTCCAAAATATGTGGTAGGCTAACCAGGCTTGTTAAAGATTAGGTCCTAGAAAATATGTTCATTCACTAAGACTGCCCCAACCATAGGAAAAGCAGACAACTGATTTACAACCCACCACTAGCAAATCCCCATGGTAAATGAGAAGGAGACTCAACAAGCTTCTCAAAGGGGCATTACAGGGTCACAACCAACATTAAGACCTGGTGTGCCCTAAAGGTCAAATTTTCTTCTTGAGAAAAGCATAGATCTGCCAGGTAGTCAAGAAGATCCCAGGTGACAACTATTTGAGAAAGACAAACACTGCTGTTCTTGATCAAGCTTGATCTTGAACTCGCTTGATCAAGCAAGGCTTTCACTGAGTCCTTCATGTGTAGAAAAGAAACAGCTCTTTCTCACACTTAGGAACCTGCTTTTCAGATCCAGTAACACTCTGGGGCCTAGGCCTAGGGAACTTTTTGTAGGGCCCTGAGTTACAGCAAAATTAACAGAGCTCCTTCTCCAAAACCAGGAATATGTTTGGGAGAGTTGGACATGCTCTGGTGCCAGGACATTTGGGGTGGGGTCACTTCTGTTCCTGAGACCTCCAACTCTTCCCTCTACATGGGGCTGTTGTTTTAAATTCCAAGGCTGCAATGGGCTACATCAGGAATGTATTTGAAATACCCTGCGTGTTCCCCTTAAGCAGCACTCTTTAACTTCCTTGCGTGATTATGCCACTGTATGATTGTTTCTGCTGTCTTCATAGATGTCCACCATTTCCTTCAACTTTTACCTGGAAGTAGTGGACACGATGTTCTTTCTTTCTTCTTTCTTTCTTTCTTTCTTTCTTTCTTTCTTTCTTTCTTTCTTTCTTTCTTTCTTTTTTCTTTCTTTTTTTCTTTTTTCTTTCTTTCTTTCACTTTATTCACTTTTATGCCCCTTAAGCTCCCTCCACCCCACCACAATCCCTCCCTTCCTCCTCCCTCTGCAAGGATGCCCCTCCCCAAGTCCATTGATAGGGGAGGTCTTCTTTTTCTTCCTTCTGATTCTAGTCAATTAGGTCTCATCAGGAGTGGCTGAATTGTCTTCTGCGGCATTGTGATGCTGGTTCCCCTTCAGGGGGAGGGAATTAGAAAGCAGAAAATTCAGTTCATGTCAGAGACAGTCCCTGTTCCTATTACTATGGAACCAATTTGGACCCTGAACTGCCATGAAGTACATCTTTGCAGGGGTCTTAGGTTATCTCCATACATGGTCCTTGGTTGGAGTATCAGTCTCAGGAAAGACCCCTGTGCCTAGATTTTTTGATTGTGTTGGTCTCCTTGTGGAGTTCCTGTCCTCTCCATATCTTATTGTGTACCACTCTTTTCCTAAGCTTACCTACACTCTGTCCAATGGTTGGCCATAAGTCTCAACATCTGCTTTGATAGTCTGCAGGGCAGAGCCTTTCAGAGGTCCTCTGTGTCAGGCTCCTGACTTATTCCCTCTTTTCTCCTTCTACTGATGTCCATTCTCTTTGCCTTTCTAGATAGGGCTTGAGCAATTTATCAAGAGTCCTCCCTCTTGATTAGTTTCTTTAGATATACAGATTCTAGTAGGTTTATTCTATATTATATGTCTATATGAGTGAGTATATACCGTGTGTGTGTGTGTGTGTGTCTTACTGTTTGGGGGATAGCTCACTCAGGATGATCTTTTCCAGATCCCACCATTTACCTGAAAATTTCATGATTTCCTTCTTTTTTATTGCATAGTAATATTCCATTGTTTAGATGTACCACAATTTCTGTATCCATTCCTCCACTGAGGGGGATCTGGGATGTTTCCAGCTTCTGTCTATTACAGATAAAGCTGCTACAAACATGGTTGAGAAAATGTTCTTATTGTCTACTTGATCCTCTTTGTCTATATACTGAGGAGTGGTATAGCTGGATCTTGAGGAAGTACTATTCCTAGTTTTCTGAGGAAGTGCAAGATTGCTTTCCAGAGTGGTTGTACAATTTTACATTCCCAAGAGCAGTGGAGGAGGGTTCCCCTTTCTCCACAACCTCTGCAGCATGTGTTGTCACTTGAGTTTTTCCTCTTAACCATGTTGATGGGTGTAAGGTGAAGTGTTAGTGTCCTTTTGATTTGCCTTTCTCTGATGGCTAATGAGGTTGAGCATTTCATTAAGTGTTTCTCTGCCATTCGATAATCCTCTCTTGAGAATTCTGTGTTTAGCTCTGTACTCCATTTTTTAATTGGATTACTTGATTTGTTCCTGTTCAATTTCTTCTTTTTTCTTTTTTTTTAATTTCATTTTTTTTCTTATCAGTTACATTTTATTAACTCTGTATCCCAGCTGTGTCCTGTTCCCTCATACCTTCCCAATCCCACCCTCCCTCTCTCATCTCCACCATGCCCCTTTCCATGTCCACTGATAGGGGGGACCTCCTCCACATTCATCCTATCCAGTTTTTTTTTCAGGTATCTTCAGGACTGGCTGCAAAGACCTCCTCTATGGCCTAACAGGGCTGCTCCTCCTGAAAAGAACACCAACAGCACAGGCTCTAAGAGCAACAATCAATAAATGGGACCTCATGAAACTGAAAAGCTTCTTTAAAGCAAAAGACACTGTCATCAAAACAAAATGACTGCCTACAGATTGGGCAAGAATCTTCACCAACCCTTTATCTGACAGAGGGCTAATATCCAGCATATATAAAGAACTAAAGAAGCAGAAAAGCAACAAACCAAATAATCCCATTAAAAAAATGGGGAATGGAGCTAAACAGAGAATTCTCGAAAGAGGAACATTGAATGGCAGAGAAACAGTTAAAGAAATGCTCAACCTCATTAGCCATTATGGAAATGCAAATCAAAACGACCCTGAGATTTTACCTTACAAACATCAGAATGGCCAAGATGAAAAACTCAAGTTGTAACACATTCTGAAGAGGTTGTGGAGAAAGGGGAACCCTCCTCCACTGCTGGTGGGAATGTAAACTGGTTCAACCACGTTGGAGTCAAACTGGTGCTTTCTCAGACAATTAGGAGTAGTGCAACCTCAAGAACCAGCTCTACCACTCCTAGGTATATACCCAAAATTTACTCAAGTACACAACAAGGAAATTTTTCAACAATGTTTGTAGCAGCTTTATTTGTAATAGCCAGAACATGGAAACAACCCAGATGTCCATCAAGGGAGGAATGGATAGAGAAATTGTGGTATTTTTACATGATGGAATACTACTCAGCAAACAAAAAGGAGGAAATCCTGTTTAACTTCTTGAGGTACTTATATATACTGGAAATTAGTCTTCTGTCAGATAAAGGGATAGTGAAGATCCTTTCCCAATCTGTAGGCAGTCATTTTGTTCTGAGGACATTGTCCTTTGCTTTACAGAAGCTTTTCTGTTTCATGAGGTCCCAGTTATTGATAGTTGCTCTTAGAGCCTGTGCTGTTGGTATTCTGTTCAGGAAGTTGTCTTCTGTGCCAATGAGGTCATTTTTGTAAAAAATCAGGTATCCGTAAATGTGTGAGTTTATTTCAGGGTCTTCTATTCAATTCAATTGATCTACCAGTCTGTTTCTATGCCTGTACCATGCAGGTTTTATTATTGCTCTATAGTACAGCTTGAGATCAGGGATGGAGATACCTCCTGAAAATCTTTTATTGTAGAGAATTATTTTAGCAATTCTGGGATTCTTGTTGTTCCAAATGAAGGTGAGAATTTTTATTTTAAGGATGTAAAGAATTGTGTCGGTAATTTGATCGGAATTGCATTGAATCTGTAGATTGCTTTTGGTAAAATGGCCATTTTTAATATATTAATCCTGCCAAGCCATGAGTATGGGAGATCTTTCCATCTTCTGATAGCTTCTTCCAATTCTTTCTTCAGAGACTGAAAATATTTTTCATACAAGTCTTTGACTTGCTTGGTTAGTTTCAGACCAAGGTACTTTATGTCCTTTGTGGCTATTGTGAAGGGTGTTTTTTCTCTAATTTCTTTCTCAGACCTTTTGTCTTTTGTATAAAGGAAGGCTACTGATTTTTTTGAGTTAATTTTATATCCAGCCACTTCGCCGAAGCTGTGAATCAGCTGTAGGATTTCCCTGGTAGAATTTTTGGAGTCACTCATGTGTACTATCATATCATCTTTTATCTACTTGTTCTCTTTTAATTGTCTAAATGCTCTAGGAAGGATTTTACGAACAATGTTGAAGGGATGTGGAGAGAGTGGGCAGTCTTGCCTTGTCCTGGATTTCAGTGGGATTGATTTAAGTTTTTCTCCATTGAGTTTATTGTTGGCTATAGGCTTGCTGTGTGTTGTCTTTACTATGTTCAGGTATGTGCCTTGTATCCCTGATCTCTCCAAGACTTTAAACATGAATGGATGTTGGATTTTGTCAAATGCCTTTTCAGCATCTAAAGAGACTACCATGCATTTTTTTTCTTTCAGTTTATTTGGTGGATCACATTGATGGATTTCCATATATTGAATCACCCCTGCATGCCTGGGATGAAGCCTACTTGGTCATAGTCGATGATGTTTGATGTGTTCATGGATTCGGTTTGCAAGTATTTTGTTGAGTATTTTTGCATCAATGTTCATGAGGGAGATTGGCCTGAAATTCTCTTTCTTTGTTGGGTCTTCAAGAGGTTTAGGTACCAAGGTGACTGTGGCTTCATAGAATAAGTTTGGTAGTGTTCCTTCTGTTTCTATTTTGTGGAATAGTTTGAAGAGTATTGGTGTTTGCTCTTCTTTGAAGGTCTGGAACCATCTTGCCCTGGGCTTTTTTTTTTTTTTTTTTTTTTTTGCATGGGGGACTTCTGTTGACATTTTCTATTTCCTTAGGGGAAGGGCTATTCAACTGATTTACCTGGTCTTGATTCAGCTTTGGCATGTGGAATTGGTCAAGAAATTGTACATTTCATTTAGATTTTCAAATTTTGTGGCATATAGGCTTTTGAAGTAAGACATAACTATTGTTTGAATTTCTTTGGTGTCTGTGGTTATGTCCCCCTTTTCATTTCTGATTTTGTTGATTTGGATAGTGTCTCTCTGCCTTTTAGTTAGCTTGGCTAAGGGTTTGTATATCTTTTTTATTTTCTCAAAGGTACAGCTCTTGGTTTCATTGATTCTTTGAATTGTATTATTTGTTTCTAATTTATTGATTTCAACCATGTGTTTGATAATTTCCAGCCATCTACTCCTCTTTGGTGTGTCTGCTTCTTTCTATTCTAGGGCTTTTACATGAGCCATTAAGTTGCTTGAATGAGATGTTTTGAATTTCTTCTTAAAGGCACAGAGTGCTATGTACTTTCCTCTTGGCACTGCTTTCATTGTGTCCCATAAGTTTGAGTATGTTGTGCCTTCATTTTCATTGATTTCTAGGAAGTGTTTAATTTCTTTCTTTATTTCTTCTCTGACCCAACTGCCTGATCAAGCAAGGCTTTCCCTGAATCCTTCACATGTAGAGGAGGAACATAGCTCCTTCTCAAACTTAGGATCCTGCTTTTCTAGTAACAGCCTGGGGCCTAGGCCTTTGACACTTTTTGTAGGGCTCTGAGTTACAGTGAAATTAAGAGAGCTCCTTCTCCAAAACCAAGAATATGTTTGGGAGAATTGGTCATGCTCTGGTGCCAGGACATTTGGGGAGGGTTCACTTCTGTTCCTGAGACCTCCAACTCTTCTCTCCACATAGGGCTGTTGTTTTCAATTCCAAGGCTGCAGTGGGCTAGATCAGAAAGTTTTTGAAATACCCTGTGTGTTCCCCTTAAGTAGCACTGTTTAACTTCCTTGTGTGTTTATTCTACAGTATGCTTGTTTCTGCTGTCTTCATAAACATCCCCCATTTCCTTCTATTTTTTACCTGGAAGTAGTGGAGACAATGTTCTTCTTAAGAAGCTTACATGGCATGAGACCTCTCTACCCAAGCTTTTATCTTTTCTTCCTTGTATTTTACCAGTCTTTCTCATCCCCTGGTACATTCCCTTCTGGACCCCGTCACTGAAGAATGATGTGCTGTTTCAGGACACTCATGTACTTAAGAAATAATTTTGGATATATTTTTTGTTTATTTATTTAAAGTTTTCATTCTCTATAATATCTCTACAGTCCTAATTTCTCTCTCTGATTTCACATTCTGCTTCTATGATATAGTAAATAACTCCATGTTTTAAGTTCTGTTTGCAGATGCCCTCTCTCCATTATTCATTTGTATATACTTTTATGTAGTGCTGTTTAAGTGTTATTGAGGCATTCTGATATGTTTTTAATTAATTAATTAATTAGTTAATTTCCTTTACATCCCAAGCACAGATTTTCTTTCTTCTTCACCTCTTAGTCCTTCTCTCTCACCTTTCCCCAGTAATTCCTCCTCTCCTATTCTTCAGAAAAGGGAAGGCCTCCTAATGACAACAAGCAACCTTGGCATTTTAAGTTGCAGTTGCCTAGGCACAGCTTCTCCAATTGAGGCCAGTCAATGTGATCCAGTTAGGTAAAGAGATTCAAAGGAAGGCAACAGAGTCAGAGACAGTTCCTGCTCTAACTATTAGGAGTCTGACATGAAGACCTTGCTACACAACTGTTGCATGTGTGCAGCGGGTCTTGGTCCTTCCAAGGCATACTCTCTTTGAGCTTTTATTGGCCCAGGTTAGTTGATTCTATAGGTTTTCTTGCGGTGTCTTTGACCCCTCTGCCTCCTACAATTCTTCTCCCTTTTTTTCCATAGGAATTCCCAACTCCACCTAATGTTTGTCTGCATGTTTTTGCATCTGTTTCCATGAGTTAGGCGGTGAAGCCACTCTGATGACAGTTATGCTAGGTTCTTGTCTCTGTACAGCTTATAGGCAGGATGACATCTTGCCTGCTTAGAGGAGATAGCTTGTTTAGGCTCCATAGGTCCTATCACAAGGGAATCTTAGCCAGAGTCACCCTCATAGATTCCCGGAATTTTCCACTGTACTAGATTACTGCCTGTGCCAGTGCTACTCCTCCATCCACAATCCACTAACTCCAGTTTTCTTTTCAGCCATCCTCCACACACTTCTCTCCTATTCTCCTTTCAACCCCTTCTTCCACTGGATTCCCCATCCATATCCACCACAGATATCAGATGTCTCTTTTATTCTACCTTCTCAATGAGATTCAAGCTTCCTACCTTGAGTACTACTTGTTACTTAGCTTCAGTCCCAAGGACGAAAGGAGTTTCTCAGCTGCAGAGATTCTGCAGGTGTTCGTGGAATTGAGAGAGTGGATAAGGCATTTTCCACAACTTGTGACATAGTTTTTGTGGCAGGAAGCAGACATTAAATTATTCTTCAATGTCATTTTGTGTGTGCACTTCACTGATTCTAGTTTTGCCAGAAACCAAAACGGAATATGAATGACTACAGAGCCAAGGCAGACTTTTCTGATCACATCCATTTGATAGATAAATCTAGACCATGGGACTTCTTTGCTCAAAAGAAATATTAGTATCTGGTGGTTCAAAAACACTTACACTTGAGAGGTCACTTTGAGTTAATTTTGTGGGAGTTTTAAAGTTTGTCTATAATTTCTTTTTTTCCTTGTTCTTTATTCTTCCCTCTTACAAAACATCTTGACGGATTCCTCCTTTTCTTCCTCTTTTTTCAACCCCCATCCCTTCTCTGCAATATTCATTGCTCCTCCATTTCCCTTGAGAAAAGAGCAAATCTTCAGTGATATTAGCTGAACAAGGCATACCAAAATTCTATAAGACTATGCATAAACCATCGTATCAAGGTTGGACAAAGCAACTCAGTTGGAGGAAAAAAAAGTTGACATCCAAAAGAGTCAGAGATACCCTACTCCATCTCTTAGGAGTTCCACAAAAACCCCCAAATCAAACAACCACAGCATGTACACAGAAGACCAAGCTCAGACCCATGCAGGCTCCATGATGTTGCTTCAGTGTTGGTATAATGTTCTTTTAAAATGTATATGCCTTACCCTTGTTAATTCAAATGCTGATTTTTCCACCCCCAACTCTCTGTTTTCAATTTGGATATTGCATTGTGATACTCACTATAAGCATCCTGTCCCAGCTCTTGTGTAAACAGGACACAAATAAAGCAGCTGGATACAATGTTGTGCAATGGGAGGAGCCAGAGGACAGGAAAGAGGGGAGGAGCTAGAGAACGAGGAGGAGCTAGAGAACGAGGAGGAGCTCGAGGAAAGGGGTGCACTAGGAGAGCAGAGCGGGAGGAGAGCTTGGCGGACTTGGAGCATGAACCAGACCTAAGATTTCACAAAAAGCAAGTATAATGTGGGAAATCTAAATGTTAGGAAACTGAGGGCATGGAGGTTTAGGAGGGAGAAAATATTGCCCAGCATTGTGTTCTAGGTTAACTAAAAACCCAGTCTCTGTGTGGTGATTTGGTTTTACAGCTGCTGAGGATTAACAGCAGCAATACCAGAAGTTAAACCCATAGTAAATATTAATAACTTTATACAACAAATGGCGCCCAACTAATCTAAGAATCCACACCCTTTAAATCATACTTTATCATAATTTGGTGGGGGGAATAAGCTCCCAGTGATGTAAACCAAACTTAAAATCTAAAAACTCTCAGGTCAGTTACTGTCTCTTTAAGAGAGACTCTTAAACAGGCCTTGGAGCAAAAGGCAGCCTACTGTGGGCAGACCTGAGACTTCCCTAAGAAAACTAGCTGCCACTACAGTCTAACAGGATGGAAGAAACAATAAAACAGATTTCTTGGAGCTTGGCTGATAATCTATTCTATGGTTTTAAGACTGAAATAAAGGAAAGTCTAGAAATTGTAACTATGCTTACATTCATAGTCCTCAATTTAACCTTAATCATTGCATTAGCCTTTTATGTCTTCTCGAAGGCAAAGGCTTTAGAAAAGATACTGGAACAGCACAAAGAACAACTAGAACAACATAAAGGAAAAAATGAAGACTGGAAACAGGACTAAAAACAAGAGATACAAAAACTTACAGAACGCAATCAACAACAGGAAGATAGGGCAGCGGTTTTAGAAAAGATACTGGAACAGCACAAAGAACAACTAGAACAATATAAAGAAAAAATTAAAAGTTGGAAGACAAGCATAAAACAAGAGATTCAAGAGATTATTGAACAAAACAAACAACAGGGAGATAGGTATGAAATATGGGTGTAGACCTTAAGAGAAGAGTTTAGAATACTAAGTAAAGAAAATACTCAGGTAGAGGCAAAAGACAAAAATAAAGAAAGCCAACCAAAGGTGTTTAGAAAACCAACATTGGCTTATCCAGTCACTATACAGCAGAAACCAGCAGATGATGATCATCCACTGAATTATCATGAAGCTGAATGGCGCCCTGTGGAAGTGCTAGATCTGAGGAAATTTAAGGAAATTGTTACTAATTTTGGAATGCATTCACCATTTGTAAAACAAATGTTGACTTCCTGGTCAATCAAAAGTAGAGTATTCCCCAAGGATTGGGAGGATATGGCAAAGGCAATATTAGAACCTGGGCCATATTTACAGTGGCTATCATGGTGGAGAGAAGAGTCTAGAGAGATAGCACCCAAAAATAGAGCCAGAGGTGTTGGTGTTTCTAAGGAACAGCTGCTTGGTGATGGCCAGTATGCTGACATAGAGATACAAGCTGTATATAACGAAGAAACCTTAGCATTATGTCGCTTAGCAGCCTGAAATGCTTGGGACAAGGTTGAGGAATCAGGAAAAAGGCTTGAGCCATTCTCCCAGGTCATACAAGGTCCAAGTGAAACATTTATTAACTTTTCACAAAGATTGATTTCAGCTGTGGATAGAAGTATATCAGATCCACTAGCTAGAAAAGCACTAATAGAATCTTTAGCTTTTGAAAATGCTAATACTGAATGCAAAGAGGCAATAAGGACATTAAGAGCAAGATCTGCTCCAATAGACGAATGGATTAGAAATATGATTGATATTAGACCTCATTCACCCAATTTGACCTTGATAAGAGAAGCTACCTCAAAAGACCTTGGGAGATGTTGTAATTGTGATGGGCGAGATTACTACAGAAGAAATTACCAGGAAAACCAAAATAATTCAAGAAGGGAGCGTATGCTTCCTAGAATATGCAGAAGATGTGGCAAGGGTCGTCACTGGCCTAGTGAATTAGAGCATTCATAGATAAATGGGGTAATCCTTTATCAAAAAACGCCCAAGGGGGCCTCTTGCAGGCCCCAGAACAGGACAGGGATACTCCTCCACAAGAAAATTAAACACCACTGCTCTGGGAATAAACATTAAAAACTTGGACAGTGAGGCCAAACCAGATTCTATAGATAAATCAAAAAACCAGGAGAACAAAAAACAAATATATTAGCAAACCTCTATAAATGATCAAAGGCCAAAGTTAAAGACAATTTTAAATAATATTGAAATTGAAGGCTTGGTAGATACTGGGGCTGATGTCACAATTCTTACTTGTAAATCCTGGCCTCCAAATTGGCCACTTCAGGAAGTGGATATTCAATTCCAAGGAGTTGGGACTTTATCTAAAGTGAAACAAAGTGTTAGGTGTTAAACGGCTTAAATGTATAGGACCAGAAGGTCAAATAGGAAAACTAAAACCATACGTGGCTGAGATAGCCATAAACTTATGGGGAAGAGATCTGTTACAACAATGGAAGACCCAGATTAACATCCCCCCAAGTTCTGAGACAAGCCAAAAAAGAGGTAATACTCCTGATAAAGAAGCTAAAATTATTTTAAAAAATGTCATCAAAAACAGTTTCAGACTGTCCAGGCTGTCCATAAACAAAATACAGCAGAGGACGTCTCTTCAACTGCCTGTTGGGAAGCCACTGCTAATAAAATTCCCACAGCCTTACCACTAAGGTGGTTGGCTGACCAACCTATTTGGATTGAACAATGTTGTATGAGTAAAGAAAAATTACTGGCACTAGAACAGCTAGTCCTGGAACAGCTGGAGGCTCAACATATAGAGGAGTCCAACAGCCCTTGTAATTCTCCGGTATTTGTCATCAAAAAGAAATCTGACAAATGAAGGATGTTAACAGATCTAAGAGCAATTAACAAAATTATTCAGCCAATGGGATCGTTACAATCTGGAATCCCACTGCCTTCCTTGTTACCTAAAGAATGGCCTATTATAGTGATTGATTTAAAGGATTGCTTTTTCACAATTCCTTTACATGAACATGATAGGGAAAGGTTTGCTTTCTCAGTACCCACTTTGAATAGAAGATGTCCAATAAAGAGGTATCACTGGAGGGTCTTACCACAGGGGATGTTAAACAGTCCTGCTTTGTGCCAATATTTTGTACAACAACCGTTGGAGGTAATTCGTAAGCAGTTTCCTCAATCCATAATTTACCACTATATGGATGATATCTTATTAGCTGATTCAGATATGAAAACCTTAGAAAATATTTTTGATAAAATAAATAGAACTTTGCCTTGTTGGGGATTACAGATTGCTCCCGAAAAAATAGAAAGAGGAGATTCTATTAATTACCTAGGATATAAAATAGGTCTACAGAAAATTCGACCACAAAAAGTACAAATTAGAAAAAAACAGCTAAGAACTCTTAATGATTTTCAAAAATTGCTGGGAGATATTAACTGGCTACGGCCTACCCTTGGTTTAGCTACACAAGAGCTAAGTAACTTATTTCAAACCTTACAGGATGATAAGGACTTAAATAGTCCAAGAACGTTACCAGCTGAAGCTGAAAAGGAATTGGCTCTGGTAGAAAGGAAATTACAAGATGCATGTATAGACCGTATTGATCCAAAGAGGGCCTGTATTTTGGTTATTTTGCCCTCCACTCATTCTCCCACAGGAATTCTTATGCAGAGGGAGGACTATATTTTAGAATGGATATTTTTGGCACACAAACAAAACAAAAAACTAAAAACCTATATAGAAAAGGTTTCTGAATTGATCCTAAAAGGAAAAATGAGACTTCGTCAACTGGCTGGAATAGATCCAGCTGAAATTGTGGTGCCCTTTACCAATGCTGAGATTTTGTCATTATGGGCAGACAACGAATATTGGCAAAGAGCTTGGTGTGAATTTTTGGGAGAAATCAACAACAAATACCCAAAAAGCAAGTGACTTCAGTTTATAAAAAAAACAATTGGATTCTCCCTCATATAGTAAAAGGAACTCCAATTTCTGGAGCTCCCACATTTTATACAGATGCCAATAAATCAAAAAAGGCAGGTTATAAGTCAGAAAATCTGAGTAAAGTGGTGGAGAGTCCATATGATTCAGTTCAAAAATCAGAATGATATGCAATTCTCTTGGTGTTATCAGATTTTCAGGACTCTCTTAATATAGTCACTGACTCTCAATATGCAGAAAGAGTTGTTCTGCATATAGAAAGTGCTGATCTAATTCAGGATATTTCAGACTTAACTTCACTGTTCCTTCAATTACAACCAGTAATCAGAAATAGAAATAATCAATTGTATATAACACATGTCAGATCTCATACAGGTTTACCAGGTCCTCTAGCACAAGGCAATGATGAAATTGATGAACTATTGATAGGAAGAGTATTAGAGGCCTCAGAATTTCATAAAAACACCATGTTAACAGCAAAGGTTTAAAAAGAGAGTTTTCTATCACTTGGCAACAAGCCAAAGACATTGTGAGAAAATGCCCAGCATGTTCTTTATATAGCCAAACTCCACTCCCTGCAGGAAGTAACCCTAAAGGTAACCAAAGAAATGAAATTTGGCACATGGACGTGCTTTATTTTACAGAGTTTGGTAAATTGAAATATGTGCACCATACTATAGACACATATTCAGGGTTTCAGTGGGCAACAGCCTTAAGCTCTGAAAAGGCTGATTCAGTTATTACCCATTTATTAGAAGTGATGGCAATTATGGGCATACCTAAACAATTTAAGACTGATAATGCTACAGCGTATGTCTCTAATAAAATGGAAGGATTTTTTACATATTACAAGATGAAGCATGTCACAGGTATACCTCACAATCCTACTGGTCAAGCAGTTATTGAAAGATCCAATCGTACTTTAAGGGACATGCTTAACAAACAGAGAGGGGTATTAAAAACCCCCAGAGACAGATTACATAATGCTTTTTGACCTTAAATTTCTTAAATGTTAATGAACAACAAACAACAGCTGCGGAGAGACACTGGGTTATAGAAAAAAACTGCTGAATTATGTCAGCCTATATATTTCAAAGATACCCTAACTTCACAGTGGAGAGTGGGGAATGTGTTACGCTGGGGAAGAGGTTTTGCTTATGTTCATGCAGGAGAAGAGAAATTATGGGTTCCTTCAAAACTAATAAAAATCAGAAATGACAGTGGAAGACCACCGGAAGACCTTAGCCACTCAGAAGAGGAGAGAAATCAAGATCAAACAGAACAGGTAACATAAATTGATAATCCCTTTACCTGGAAATACCTCTGAAACTGACAGACATAAAAAAAGGCTCCAGTCAGAACTCCATCAATACTTGGCCAATAATTCTTGGCTATAATATCCTCAAAATGTATTATGCTAACCTTTTAATTTGCATAGATAAAATTGGCTTACATTTTAGTTTCATCCTGCACCTCTCATACATTTATAATTTTAGAACTCTATAATGCTTGTGAGAAATTATATGTTTGCAGAACAAAAGAACTAGACAACAGAGATGCTAGAGCAAACCTAACAGAATCATTCTTCAGCATGTTGAGAAACTGACACATCTGTTCCAGCATCTTGCACGTTCCAGCATTCTGCTTGTACCTGCCTCAACTTCTTCAACTGCCGTTTCACATCAAAGCCTGCTCCCAAAAGAACTTTGAAGAAAGCCACTAATTTTAACTGGTCCAGCATTTTGGACTGTTCCAAAAAGGACTTTTATTAAGCCTGAAATTTCTCAACATTCAAATGTTATTGGACCACAAATGTTATTACTTGCTTAATTAACCATTTTTATTTGGGCCCCCTATAGGATTTCTACATGTCCACAATGTCAGCTAGAAGAAACTCATGAGAATGGCGTCCAATTTCCTTTAAAGGGGGTTGGGTATGTTTTTGGTTGTTTGATATGGCTACAAAATTTTATTGTCATTGGGAGATGTTTATTAGTAATGGTCTTATTCCAAGTGAAACAAGGAATATACAGGGATATTTTATAGAAATAGAAAAAGAGTAGATTATTGAATCTACTCAACTTAAGGTTTTATTTGTTATTCACAAATAAGGTTAATTTTAACTCTGCTATAGGATTTTGCATATTGATGCAAAAATAAGTATTTTTAATACATTGGTATAAGCTTTAGTATATTGATAAAAAGTCAAGTTTACTTCCAATATTTTTAAACTACTATTAAAAGGTGGTTAGGATATTAGGTATACAAGTTAATTGTTAGTTATTCAACTCAAAGTCATGTCAGACACTAGTTTAATTTGTCACAGGAGTATATCTTGTAGGTTTGACAGATAAATATGATTTTGTATACAAAGCGATTATATAAAGATAGGTAGTCTTCAAAAACTTCGGAGACCTACAGAATATGGCATTTAAAATGATCTTATTATTTTAAAGATTCTTTGACAATGAGACAAGTCATTTCCTGGCAGCACCCCACCTACCTGAAAGAAGATAATGAGCATCGAAGAACCTCCATATGGAGATGGCTTCAAATGTGGCAAACAAGCCACTCGGGTAAAGAAAATACCCTCGCTTCACAACAGACAAATTCTGCCTAAAATGGGCAAGCTTAAATGCAGGACAAGTCAACTGCCAAACTCTGCCAAGACAGGTTAAGCAAGTCCTAAAAAGTTCCTGCTTCACGTATATGTCTGTCAAAATATTCTGAGCCAGAAGGCTGAAGATGTTGCTCCAATGTTATAGAGAGTTATGGGTGACTAACTGTTCAGCAGCAAACTGTCTCTGTCAATTTTTTTATTTTTTGTAAGCTGCTAACATGCACTTCCTATTTACTCTCATAACTAATTTTATTCCATCTCAAGTCTCTGATGGGGTTGAAGAACAAATAATTACAGTACCACATTTAAGCTTAAGTTGTTTAGAAATTAAGAAATCTTTATATATATTTAATACCAATAAGGATAAAAGTTAATTTAAGTATAGAATTTTAAACTTCTCAAGATAGATAGGATAATCAGACACTTTCTCCTAAGATACCCTCTCCATGTGCTAAATACACATGGACTAGACATTGCATGTGTAGATCTTACCTAACAGTTTTCATAATTTCATAATTATTGTTGTATTGAAAGAAAAAGAGCCTTTATTGGACTTAAAGGGGGAAATGTTGGTATAATGTTCTTTTAAAATGTATATGCCTTACCCTTGTTAATTCAAATGCTGATTTCCCCACCCACAACTCTCTGGTTTCAATTTGGATATTGCATTGTGATACTCACTATAAGCATCCTGTCCCAGCTCTTGAGTAAATAGGACACAAATAAAGCAGCTGGATACAATGTTGTGCAATGGGAGGAGCCAGAGGACAGGAAAGAGGGGAGGAGCTAGAGAACGAGGAGGAGCTAGAGAACGAGGAGGAGCTAGAGAACGAGGAGGAGCTCGAGGAGAGGGGTGCACTAGGAGAGCAGAGCGGGAGGAGAGCTTGGAGGACTTGGAGCATGAACCAGACCTAAGATTTCACAAAAAGCAAGTATAATGTGGGAAATCTAAATGTTAGGAAATTGAGGGCATGGAGGTTTAGGAGGGAGTAAATATTGCCCAGCATTGTGTTCTAGGTTAACTAAAAACCCAGTCTCTGTGTGGTGATTTGGTTTTACAGCTGCTGAGGATTAACAGCAGCAATACCAGAAGTTAAACCCATAATAAATATTAATAACTTTATACAACACTTCAGTCTGTGTCTTTTGGAGTATTTCATTGCCCTCCTTATGAATTCTCCTTCGTTGACTAATTGGGCCATGTTCTCGTGGTGTCCTTGAACTTTTTGGCTCCAACAATCCTCCGTCCTCCTCCTCTTTCTCCCAGCTCCCTGAGATAACCCTAATGTTTGGATGTAAATAACTGTATTTGCTCCCTTCACTATGGGGGCTCCCCCTCTGATCACTATTGAACAGCATCTATGAATATAGCAGATTATTGTAAGCTATCATTTCATTGACTTTTTTATTTTATTATTATTTTTTTATCAGTTACATTTTATTAACTCTGTATCCCAGCCGTGTCCCGATCCCTCATTCCCTCCCAGTCCCTCCCTCCCTCTCTCATCTCCACCGTGCCCCTTTCCAAGTCCACTGATGGGGGGACCTCCTCCCCATTCATCTGATCCTGTTTTATCAGGTATCTTCAGGACTGGCTGCAAAGCCCTCCTCTGTGGCCTAACAGGACTGCTCCTCCCTTCGGGGGTGGGGAGACCAAAGAGCTAGTCATTGAGTTCCTGTTAGAAATAGTCCTTGTTCCCCTCACTTTGGGAAACCAATTGGTTACTGAGCTACCACAGGCTACATCTGAGTGGAGGTTCTAGGTTATATCCATTCATGGTCCTTGGTTGAAAGTCAGTCTCAGAAAAGACCCTGTGCCCAGATATATTTGGTCCTTGTGGAGCTCCTATCCTTTCCCCATCAGACTAACTCCCCTTCTTTCTTATGATTCCCTGTACTCTGCCAAAGGTTTGGTCATGAGTCTTTGCTTTGAAAACACTGCTAGTTAGAGTCTTTCAGATGCGCTCAATAGACTCCTGTCATACATTCAATGCACATCCCATCTGTCTTTCTAAATGAGGATTGATCATCTTACCCCATGTCTGCTCAATTGATTATCTTTTTTAGGTGTATAGATTTCATTATGTTTATCATATCTTATAGGTCTAGATGAGTGAGTATATCCCATGTTTGTCTTTCTCCTTCTGAGATATTTCACTCAGAATGATCTTTTCTAGATCCCACCATTTGCCTGCAAATTTCATGATTTCCTCCTTTTTGATTGCTGAGTAGTATTCCATTGTGTAAAAATACCACAATTTCTGTACCCATTCCTCCGTTGATGGACATTTGGGTTGTTTCCAGGTTCTGGCTATTACAAATAAAGCTGCTATAAACATGGTTGAGCAAGCATCCCTTTTGTGTACTTGAATGAATTTGGGTATATACCTAGCAGTGGTATAGCAGGGTCTTGAGGAAGCATTATTCCTAATTGTCTTAGAAAGTGCCAGATAGCTTTCCAGAGTGGTTGTAACAGTGTACATTCCCACCAGCAGTGGAGGAGGGTTCCCCTTTCTCCACAACCACTCCAGCATGTGTTATCGCTTGAGTTTTTCATGTTGGCCATTGTGATGGGTGTAAGGTGATATCTCAGGGTTGTTTTGATTTGCATTTCCCTGATGACTAATGAGGATGAGCATTTCTTTAAGTGTTTTTCTGCCATTCGATATTCCTCTGTCAAGAATTCTCTGTTTAGCTCTGTTCCCCATTTTTTAAGTGGATTACTTGGTTTGCTGCTTTTCAGCTTCTTTAGTTCTTTGTATATACTGGATATTAGTCCTCTGTCAGATATAGGGTTATTGAAGATTCTTGCCCAATCTGTAGGCAGTCATTTTGTTTTGATGACGGTATCCTTTGCTTTACAGAAACTTTTCAGTTTCATGAGGTCCCATTTATTGATTGTTGCTCTTAGAGCCTGTGCTGTTGGCGTTCTGTTCAGGAAGTTGTCTCCTGTGCCAATGAGTTCTAGGCTGTTCCCCACTCTTTTTTTCCAATTGATTTAGGGTATCTGGTTTTATGTTGAGGTCCTTGATCCACTTTAACTTTAGTTTTCTGCAGGGTGATAAATATGGATCTATTTTCATTTTGGTAGTGTTCCTTCTGTTTCTATTTTGTGGAATAGCTTGAGGAGAATTGGAGTTAGCACTTCTTTGAAGGTCTTGTAGAATTCTGCGCTGAAGCCGTCTGGTCCAGGGCTTTTTTTGGAGGGGAGACTGTTAATGACTGCTTCGATTTCCTTGGGAGATATAGGGCTATTCAGTCTTTCTACCTGACTTAGTTTTGGTAGATGGAATCTTTCAAGAAAATTATCCATTTCATTTAGATTTTCAAATTTTTTGGCATATAAGCTTTTGTAGTATGACCTAATAATTGTTTGGATTTCCTCAGTGTCTGTGGTTATGTCCCCATTTTCATTTCTGATTTTGCTGATCTGGATAGTTTCTCTCTGCTTTTTAGTTAGTTTGGCTAAGGGTTTGTCTATCTTGTTGATTTTCTCAAAGAACCAGCTTTTTGTTTCATTGATTCTTTGGATAGTTTTATTTGTTTCTAGTTGATTGATTTCAGCCCTTAGTTTGATTATTTCCAGCCGTCTGCTCCTCTTGGGTGTATCTGCTTCTTTTTTTTTTTTTTTTTTTTCTGGGGTTTTCAGTTGGGCCATTAAGTTGTTTGTATGTGATGTTACGAATTTCTTCTTGCAGGCACTTAGTGCTATAAATTTTCCTCTGAGCACTGCTTTCAATGTGTCCCATAAATTTGGGTATGTTGTGCCTTCCTTTTCATTGAATTCTAGGATGTCTTTAATTTCTTTCTTTATTTCTTCCTTAACACAGCTGTCATTGAGTAGTAAGTTGTTCAGTTTCCATGTGTGTGTCGGCTTTTTGTTGTTTCTCTTGTTGTTGATGTCTAGCTTTAGTCCATGGTTGTCAGATAGTATACAAGGGATTATTACAATCCTTTTGTATCTGTTGAGGTTGTGACCCACTATATGGTCTATTTTGGAAAAGGTTCCATGCGGTGTTGAAAAGAAGGTGTACTCTTTTGAGTTTGGGTGAAACGATCTGTAGACGTCTATTAGGTCCATTTGATTTAGGGATTCTGTGAGTGCTTTTATTTCCCTATTTGGTGTCTGTCTAGTTGATCTGTCCCTTGGTGAGAGTGGAGTGTTGCAGTCTCCCACTATTAAGGTATAAGGATCAATGTATGATTTAAGCTTTAATAATGTTTCATTTACGAATGTCGGTGCTCTTGTATTTGGGGCATAGATATTCAAGATTGTGATGTCCTCTTGGTGGATTTTTCCTTTGATGAGAATATAGTGGCCCTCCTTATCTTTTTTGATTAACTTGGGTTGAAAGTCTATTTTATTAGATATTAGGATGGCTACTCCAGCTTGTTTTCTGGAACCATTTGCTTGAAAAACAGTTTTCCAGCCCTTTACTCTGAGGTAGTGTTTGTCTTTGTTGCATAGGTGTGTTTCTTGGATGCAACAGAATGTTGGATCCTGTTTCCTTAACCATTCTGTTAGCCTGTGTCTTTTTATTGGTGAGTTGAGTCTATTGATATTGATAGATAATAGTGACCAATGCATGTTAGTTCCTTTTGTAAAGGAGTCGGTGATCTAACCCTGTTTCATTGCTTGTTTTCTTTTCATTTTTGTTGGGATATTATCTGTATGCCCTGTTTTCTTGGGTGAATTTGTTTTCATTGGATAGGAGTTTTCTTTCTAGTATCTTCTGTAGGGATGGTTTGCTGTGTAGATATTGTGTAAATTTAGTTTTGTCATGGAATATTTTGTTTTCTCCATCTATGTTGATTGAAAGCTTTGCAGGGTATAGTAGTCTGGGTTGACATTTGTGATCTCTTAGAGTCTCCATGATACTTGCCCAGGCCCTTCTGGCTTTCATAGTTTCTGATGAGAAGTCTGGTGTGATTCTGATAGGTCTACCTTCATATGTTACTTGGCCTTTTTCCCTTGCTGCTTTTAATATCTTTTCTTTGTTCTGTAGATTTAGTGTTTTGACTATGATGTGATGTGATGTGTTTCTTTTCTGGTCTAGTCTATTTGGAGTTCTGTAGGCGTCTTGTATATTTATAGACATCTCTTTCTTTAAGTTGGGAAAATTTTCATCTATGATTTTCTTGAAAATATTTTTCTGGACCTTGGAGTCTGGAGTCTTCTTTTTCATGAATTCCTATTATTCTTAGATTTTGTCTTTTCATAGCATCCTTGATTTCTTGGATATTTTGTGATTGGAACTTTTCTGATTTTACTTTTTCTTTGAGAGAAGTATCCATTTCTGCAAGTGTGTCTTCACCTCCAGAGATTCTCTCTTCCATCTCTTGTATTCTGTTGGTGATGCTTACTTTTGTGGTTCCTGATCTTTTCTCCAAGTTCTCCAGCTCAAGGGTTTTCTCATTTTGTGTTTTCTTTATTGATTCTAATTCTGTTTTCATGCCTTGCACCATTTCTTTCATGTGTTTGAATTTGGATTCCTGTCTCTCTACGATGGCCTCTATTTCTTTTTTCATCTCCTTCTTATGTGCCACTAATTTTTCCTCTACTTGTGTATCTATTTGTTTGGCTATTTTTGCCTGTGTTTCTTTAAGGATATTGTCTATTTCTTCTTTCTTTGCCTCCAATTGACTGGCCATCTCTTTGAAAGACTTGTTCATTTCCTCCTTATGAGCCTCAAATAATTGGGCAAGCATGGCTTTAAAATCATTTTCCTGTGCTTCTGCCGAATTGGAGTATCCATCGATTTGTGGGTTTGCTGGTGAAGTCATGATGTCCTGATTTATGTTGGAAGTGTTCTTTGCCTACCCCTAGCCATTGGCTTATCTGAAACCTTCCCTGTTTGTTTTTGGATTCTGCAGATCAGACTGGTGCTGTCTCTCTCTGGTGTCTGGAGAGTTCTTCAGGAAGCTGACTACTCTCAGCTTGTGCTGAGGACTAGCTGTACCTGTGGGAGGAAAGTACGCAGGCACAAACGGGGCAAATGCAAGCGTGTATGCACACGCATGTGTGTGTCTGTGTGTGTAAGTGTGCGTGGAAGTGTTTCTCGAGGGACAGAGTGATGGCTAATGTTGAACCCTTGAGTGTGTGGGAGGGGCTCTGCACTGTATATGTTGCAGGTGCTAAAGATGATAGCGGCGCAATTTCTGGCTTTAACTGCCTTAACTCCTCAATCAGGCCCACAGGGCAGGAACTTCAATGTCCCTAGTGCCCCTCTGTTTCCCAAAGTGGGTATGTGGGTGGGAGGGGGGTTCGATGCCTGGCTTCTGATTTAGAAGGACCCAGGATCTGGGGAACTGCAGATTCTCAAGGGTGCACTCACTTACAGGCAGGTCTCTTGGCAGAGATCCTGGTATCCTAGGCTCTCTGCTCTCTGGTTTGGCCCTGCTTCTTTGATGTGCTCCGCCAGTTCTGTGCTGCTGTCACTGCCAGGTTCTGAGGTCTTGCTGCAGCTGGAGATTTCAGGGTGGTCACTTCAGCAGGGATGGGGTACCCAGGCTCTCTGTTCTCTGGTTTGGCCCTGGTTAGTCTTAAACTGGAGGGTTGTGGCGCCCCTCCAGTTCAGTGCTGCTCAACCGCCAAGTCCTGCTGTAACTGGAGACTGGGTCGCTAGTCCCAATGCTTTCTGGGAAGTCCTGGGGTCTCTTCACTGTGCTCTCCAAGCCTAGGAGGCCCAGCGCCTGGTGTATCCAGGTTGTATGATGTTTCTGCCTGGTTTTGGTGAGTATATAGTGTATTCTCTGTCACTGTGGGATTGGGCGGGCAGTACCGTCAGTGATGGCGATCCTGCGGAGCTAGTATGGTGTCTAGCAGATTCGCGCCCTGGGAGGATAGTGCAGCCGCTGCATGAATCTGGGACTCTGGGACACCTCATTGACTTTTTTTTAAAAAAATCAGTATTACATAGTTTAACACTAGATCTTTGAGGCATCTACCTTTGAGTTCCTGGTCATCCAGGAAGTTTCAGGCATGGGCACTCTCTTATGGCTTGGTCCTCAAGTTAGGCCAGTCATTGGTTACCCATAACCACAAACTCTGCCACCACTGCTGCAGCACATCTTACAGAGAATAGGTTGTGGCTAGAAGGTTTTGTGGCTGAGTTTGTGTCCCAGTCCTACAAGTGGGAACTTAACCTGTTTACCTGTTTATGTTCAGGTTCTATATACTCTATTACTAGGAGGGTTTTTTAGGTTCACCCTCATAGGTTCCCAGAAGATCCCATTGCACCAGGATTCTATGTTACCGCCTAAATGCTCAGAAACTCAAGTTGTCTCTCATTATACTCTCTCCCTCTGCCTCTTTCTCACTTTCTGTTCCTATCCCCACCATGCGCCCCATTACCTGTCTACCTTCAATATTTATTTTATTTCCACTTTCCAAAGATATCCATGCTATCCAACCTAAAACACTTCCTTTTACTCAGCCTCTCTTATTTTGTGGATTGCAGTGTGATTATCCTACACTTGACATCTAATATCTTCTTCTAAATACATATCATGTTTGTCTTTCTGTGTATGGATTACCACATTCAGGATAATTTTTTTCCTACTTTAATTCATTTGTGTGTGAATTTCATGGTCCTTATTTTATTCCACTAATTTATTTGTTCATCGTACATCACAATTGCAGGTCTACTACCTCTTCCCCATTCCAACCCTCCCATCCACTTTCACTATCCCCCTCCCCCTTCTTACTCAGAGAATGGAGTCTCCCTGCACAGCATACCAATCTGCATTGGCACATCAAGTCTCATCAGGACTAAGTGCCTCCTCTTCCCTTGAGGCAAGACAAGGCCCTGCTAGGGGAAAAGGATTCAAAGGCAGGCAACAGAGCCCAATTTAGAGATGCCCCACCTCTAGTTGCTAGAGAACCCACAGAAAGATCAAGCAGCCCATCAACTTTATATAATTCATAACTCAGGAAGATTTTTTTCAGTTCCATACATTTTCCTGCCTATTTCATGATCCTATTTTTTTTCTAAAACCTGAGTAATACTCCATTTTTAAAATATACCACATTTTCTTTATCTGTTCTTCCATTGAGGAATATCTAGGATGTTTCCAGATTCTGGCTATTATGAATTAAAGCCATTATGAATATGGTTGAGCAAGTGTCCCTGTGGTACGATGGAGTGTCTTTTGGCTATAAGCCTAATAGTGGTATAGCTGTATCTTGAGGTCTCAATTACCAAAATTTCTAAGGAACCACCAAATTGATTTACAAAGTGGTTGTAAAGTTTGCTTTCCCAACAAAAATGAATAGGTGTTTGCCTTTTTCTACATCCTTGCCTGTCACTTGTTTTGTTGATCTTGGCTGTTCTGACAGGTGCAAGATGGAATTTCAACTAGTTTTGATTGGCATTTCCCTGAAGGCTAAGGATGTTTCTTGTCCATTTAGATTTCTCTTCTGAGAATTCCCTGTTTATTTCTTTGCCCCATTTTTAATTGGATTGTTTAGTTACTGGTTGTCTAATTTATTGAGTTCTTTTTTAAAATTTGTATATTAGCCCTTCATTGCATGCACATTTGATGAAAATCTTTTGTAGGCTGCCATGTTTTCTAATTGATGGTGTCTTTCGCATTTCAGTATTCTAGGTACCATTTATTAATTGTTGATCTTAGTGCCTGCCTGATCAGTATTCTGTTTAAGAAGTTGTCTCCTGTGTCAATGTGTTCAAGGCTGTTCCCTATTTGCTCTTCTGTCAGGTTCAATGTGTCTGTTTATATGTTGAGATTTTGTTCCACTTGGACATAAGTTTGTGCAAATATTGATCTCTTTGAATTCTTCTACATATATATATATATATATATATATATATATATCCAGTTAGATCAGCAAAATTTCTTGAAGATGCTTTCTTTTTTTTCATTGTTTCTTTCTAGCTTCATAATAAAAAAGCAATTGTCCTTAGGTGTGTGGATTTATGTGTAGGTTGATGATTTAATTTTATTTAATTGACATGTCTGTTTTTATGCAAATGCCATGAGATTTTTATGACTATGACTTTGTAATGCAATTTGAAATCAGGGAGGGCAATAACTCCATAAATTCTAATATTGCTCAGGAATGCATTTAGCTATCCTGTTTTTTTGTTTTGTTTTGTTTTGTTTTGTTTTGTTTTGTTTTTTGCTTTTCCATATGAAATTAAGTATTGACCTTCCAAGTTTTGAAAAGAATTGTGTTGAAGTTTTGATAGGAACTATGTTGAATCTGTAGATTGCTTTTAGAAGGATGGCCATTTTTACTATGCTAATCCTATCCATTCATGAGCATGAGGGAACTTTCTGTCTTCTGATATTTCTTTAAATTTTATTTGCTAAAGATAAAGAAAAGTTCTGTAACATTCTTGTCATAGAAGTATTTTGCTTGCTTAGTTAGAGTTACCCCAAGATATTTTATATTAATTGTGGCTATTGTGAACAACTGTGTTGTTTTCCTGATATATTCCTCAACCTATTTTTCATTTGTTTATAGGAGAGCTACTGGGTTTTGTTTTGTTTGTTTTTAGGTAATTTTGTACCCAGCCATTTTGCAGAAGGTATTTATCAACTGTAGGAGTTCCCTGACAAAATTTTTGGAATCTCTCATATATATTATCATATCTTCTGCAATTATTGATATTTTGAATACTATTTTTCCAATTTGTATTTCTTTGATCTCTTGCAGTTTTCTTACTGTCCAAGCTAGAACTACAAGTACAATATTAAATAGATATGGACAGAGGAGACAAACTTGTCTTGTTCCTGATTTTAGAGGAATTGCTTTGAGTTTCTCACCATTTAATTTGCTGTTGGCTATAGGCTTGCTGTAAATTTCCCTAATTATGTTTATGTATACTCTGTGTATTTCTACTCTCCACAAGACTTTTATCATGAAGGGGCATTGGACTTTCTCAAAGCCTTTTTCAGCATATAATGATTTGATAATGTACTTTTTTCTTTCAATATATTTACATGGTAGATTGCACTGACAGATTTTATATTTTGTAACACCCCTGAATTTCTAGGATGAAGCCTACTTGAATATGGTGAATAATCTTTTTTGATGTGTTTGTAAAATTGATTTGAAATTATTTTATTGAGTATATTTTATGTATATTTATAAGGGAAGTTTTTTTTATAATCCTCTGTCTTTATGTAATCTTCGTGTAATCTTCGTGGTTTGAATATCAGGTTGACTCTGGCCTAATAAAAGAATTTGGAAATATACATTTGTAATATTTTGGAATAATTTGAGAAGTGTTGGTATTGGCTCTTCTTTGAATGTCTAATAAAATTCTGCACTAAAACCATGTGAATGTGCAAGTCTCTGGGTTTGGAAATTTTTTGTGTTGAAATGTTTGTAGTTTATCCTCAGTTAAAAACAAACTCATGAAGGGACACATCATCTTGGCCAGCTGAAAACCGACACATGAGAGAGCCAGTGATGTTTTGCTAGAAGCTGTCCTGTGCAAGGGGCATGGCATGTTCAGGTTGTAAATCAGCTTTGTGTGGGCTATGATAAACAGAAGCCCACAGACAGGGAGACATGCATTTGTATTGCTACTCATTGCTGGTCTTCATTTTTCTAAATTTTTCAAAGAGAAACACTGCAGAGCAGACAACTTCTTGTAGCAATCCAGCTGAGTCTTGCAGATTTTGCTGACTCTGTTTTTTTTTGGGAGTCTTGTTTTCTTTGCTGAATTATGCCAATTCATGTTGTTGTTGGGTGTTGTCTATTGGATAGGAATGCTGGTATCTGGAAAGCATAGAGTGTATTGCCCCAAGGAAATACTGCTAAAAAAGGTCCACAAAATCCTTTATTCTAATAACTTTCTTTCTCCCCTTCCTATGATCAGTGGGATAGAAGGTAGGTAGAAGAATTTAAAAACCCTAAATAAACTAGGGTTTTGGAAAATCAAAGGGTACAGATTTTAATGACTGCCTCTGTTACAGATTATAGATCTATTTAAATTTTGTGTGTGTGCGTGTGTGTGCATGTGTGTGTGTGTGTGTGTGTGTGTGTCTGATCGAGACGTAGCTTTGGTAAATGGCATCTATTGGGAAATCTATCCATTTCTTTTATTTTTTTCAATTTTATGGTATACAATTTTTTAAAGTATGATCTGATTATTTTATGGATTTCTTCAGTGTCTGTTATGTCTTTTCATTTTTGATTTTGTTAATTTGTATATTCTCCCTTTGTCTTTTAGTTAGTTTGGATAAGGGTTTGTCCATCTTCTTGATTTTTTTTCAAAGAGCCAGGTTCTTGTTACCTTGATTTTCTTAAAAATAATGTTCTCTTTTTCTTATTCCTTTGGGTATGCTTGCTTCTTTTGTTTTATACTTTTCAGATGAGCTGTTTTTTTTTTTTTTTTTTTTACGTAGTCACTTAGTGATATTAAGTTTCTTTTTTGTACTACTTTCATTGGGTCCTATAAGTAGGGTATGTCGTGCAGTCATTTTTATATTCTAGGAAATCTTTAATTTCTTTCTTTATTTCAATGTTGACCCAATATTCATTAAGAAGTGAGTGGTTCAGTTCCCATGAGTTTGTAGGCCTTTTGTTGTTTTGTTGTTGTTGAAATCTAGCTTTAATATGTGGTGACTAATTGGATACTGGAGGATATTTCAATTTTCCTTTATCCGTGGAAACTTCTTAAGCAAATGCATATGTGGTTAGTTTTGAATGAAGTTCCACAAGGTACTGAGAAGAAGGTATATTCTTTGGTGTTTGGGTGCAATGTTCTATGGAACTCCATTTGGTTTTTAATATATGTTAGCTCGAGTGTTGGTTGGTGAAGTTAGGGTGATAAAGTCTTCCACTACCAGTATGTAAGGATACATGTATGGTTTAAGGGTAAGTCATAATTTTGTTTTTGTTTTTGTTTTCAGATATGGGTATCCTTGCATTTGCAGCATAGATGTTCAGAACTGAGATACCTGCTTGCTGTATTTTTCCTTTGATGAATATGAAATGTATTTTCCAATTCCTTTTGGTTAATTTTGGTTTAAAGAGTATTGTGTTAGATACTAGTAAAGTTACACCAACTTAATTCTCAGGTCCACTTGGTTGGAAAATCTTTTATCCAATCCCTTTTTGATATTGACGTGTGTTTCTTGTATGCACCAGAAGGATGGATCCTGTTTTCACATGCATTCTGATAGTCTGAAGTTTTTATTAGGGAATCGATGCCTTTTATATTGAGAGATATCTGTGACCAATGGTTGTTAATATCTGTAGTTTTGTTGTTGCTGGTAGTAGTTGAGGCGTGTGTGTGTGTGTGTGCATGTGTTTGTGTGTTTTCCTTATTTACGTTTTGCTGGTGTGAGATTATTTATTTCCTGTCTTTTTGTATGTATAGTTAACCTCCTTTGTTTAGAGTTTTTCTTCTGACACTTTCTGTAGGGCTGGATTTGTAGATAGATGTTGTTCTAATTGTGGAAGATCTTATTTTCTCCATCTCTAATGATTGAAAGTTTTGCTGGGTTTAGTAATCTTGGCCGGTATCTGTGGACTCTTTATTCTTTAGTACATCTTGCCCAAGGCTTTCTGCCTGTTACTGTTTCAGTTGAGAAGTTAGGTGTAATTTTCATAGGCCTGTCTCCAGATGTTAGTTTTTTTTCTCTTGCATGTTTTAATGTTCTTTCTACATTTTGATTATTAGGTTGTGAGGAGACTTTGCTTTCTGGTTCAATCTAATTGGTGATCTGTATATCTTCTTGTATATTTATATATTTCTTTTTTTAGTTATGAAAATTTTCTTCTATGATTTTGTTAAAATCATTTCGGTGCCAATGAGCTTCTATTCTTCTCCTTTCTGTATTCCTATTATTCTTAGATATAGTCTTTGCATGATATCTAAGATTTTCTGGATTTTTTGTCATTGGAATTTTTTAGATTTAACATTTTCTTAGACCAACACATGTATTTGTTCCATAGTTTCTTCAGTGCCTTATAAGTACTGCCAATTGAACTCACCTGCTTTAGAAGTCCAAAAAGTACGTTTGATTCTCAAGACATATCTTTGGTTCTCTTATGTTTTTTTTTTTTCATGATCTACATATACATTGCTTTATTTTCATCTATCCATTTCAAACTGGTTAAACATGCATTCTCTTTTAGTAGTATCTTATTAATAGTTTAAACTGTGAGTATTCATATTTCTGGGAGATAAAAGCGGAGCTAGAGTGAATGCATAACTTTTTTAATGACTTCACTGAGACCTTCAAATTTTTTAATTTTTTCTCTAACATTTTCATTTATTTAGTTGGTTGATTGGTTAATTTTTGTTTGTTCCTTAGTTTGTTTGTTTATTTGGTGGGGATGAGTAGGGACAAGGTCTTAACATACACCTCAGGTTGTCCTTGAACTCATTCCATAGCTTAGGCCTTCCTCCAACTCAATGAGATACATCTGCCTCTAACTCCTGAGTGCTAGGGATAAAGGCATGTGCCCAAATAACCTGCTTGCCCATGTTTTTTGTTTGTTTTGCTTTTTTGTAGTTAGTAATTGTTCATACAACTTCTCTGATGTGTACTCATTATGATTGATCTGTTGGTTTGTTTTTCTTTTTCTATGTCTATATGTCTGTTAAGAGGAACTTCCCTTGCAAAGCTCTATCCTATTCAAAGAGCACAGAAATGACAGGAGTGAACCACCTCTTCTATTTCATGTCATAGAATAAGTATGGAAATCACCTGAATCATTTAAACTTAGTTGTAAAAGATGTATATATTCACAATATTGTCTGAATTATGCTTTCTGTTGGACACATCTTTGGGATATTTTAGGATGTAATGACCTATAATGATGTGCACATAAACTTCACTCTGGAAGACTGTGCTTTGCTGAATCCTTCCAGAAGAGTGTCTATGTAAATATCATGCTAGAGACCTACAGGAACCTCACTGCTATAGGTAAGACTTTGATTTTCTTCTACTTTTTAAATATGGGGGATTTCTTGATTATCAATGCTCTTCTATAATTTTGATTGTGAAAAAAGCAGAATGTGGTAAATAAAACAGGCATAGTTCTAAGGATCACTGAGGATAGTAACTTAAATTTTATGTAATTATCAGTCGTGTTCATTTTCTGGTAATTTATTTTAGGTTACAAATGGAAAGACTAAGATATTGAAGAACACTGTCAAAATTCTAAAATACATGGAAGGTGAGTTTCATGTGCAAGATGACATAAATGTGCTTATAAAGATATTTTAATGTGTTCTGGAAATTTTAAGGAAAAGCAACAGTGTAAAGGAGCACGGCTTTAAGTACATTGATGAGTAGTAAATATTTCATATACCTCAGGGTCAAGTAGCTGATTCATGTTTGCAAGGAACAAGACAAGGAATCAATGATTTAAGAGCTATCAACATTGTAATCATCACAACATAAGATCTACTCTGTAGAACTGCCAATTCATTTAGTTTGATGCTACTCAGATATTGCAGTAGAACTACACAAAAATTACATGTACAAAACCTTCTAGTGCTCAATTAGTTTATGCTGAGTCCCATGTTACTCATGTACTTGTAGTGGCTTATGAAAGTTTACTGAGATGGGCAGTTTATGAGATGCAAAAATGTTTTTGTGGAGAAACCTTAATCTTTATATTATATGTTTGTAATGAGTAATAAGTTAAACTGTATTAATCCAATGTGGATAGCACTTATTTGTTATTCTTGCTTTAATATGTATATCACAGGTCACATTAGATACAAGCAACATGAACATTAGGGATATGGAGAAAGGCAAGATTCCACTCTCTCTCCCAGAACAATTAGAAGATATGACATTGTCACCACTCTGAAAGATTTTGTAAATGTATAAAATTAATCGTGTTTCAGACTTTATTGGGAATACATTAACAAGCTCACACTGCAGTAAAACCCTGTTATTAAATTATGAAAATTCTTCCATTTGTGTTGTTCCAAATACAAATATAGTCTGAGTCGTATTATAGGAAAACATTATGAATGCAATCACTGTGGTAAAGCTGTGAGTTCTTCCAGTTCTCTTCAAAGATGTGAAAATACCTGCTTGGAAAATGGATGCTGTATATGTGAACCACATACAAAACGCTCTACTCTTCACAAATTTATTTTCAGACACACAAAAGACACCTAATAAGTAGGTACTTCATAAATGAAACAATGTAACAAAATCTTAAGGTCTGTTTCTTTTCTACAATTAGACAAAATTGTGAAATTACACAGTTAGACAGATTCATCAGTCTAAGCAATGTGGTAAAAGTTTACACATTCTATTTATCTTTCCAGGCACGAAATAATTCATTCTGGAAAGAAACCCTATGAATGTAGTCAATGTGGTAAAGCCTTCTTTAGTAATGGTAAACTTCAGAGTCATGAAATAATTCATTCTGGAGAGAAACCCTATGAATGCAGTCAATGTGGCAAAGCCTTGGCACATCGCTCTCATCTTCAAAGACATGAAAGAGTTCATATGGGAGAGAGACCCTATGAATGTAAACAATGTGGTAAAGCATTCAGCATTAATAGTAATCTTCAATGTCATGAAAGAATTCATACTGGAGAGAAACCCTATGAATGTAGTCAGTGTGGTAAAGCCTTTGCATGTCACAGCTATCTCCAAATTCATGAGAGAATTCATACTGGAGAGAAACCCTATGAATGTAGTCGATATGGTAAAGCCTTTGCACATCATACAAGTCTTCAAACTCATAAAAGAATTCATACCAGAGAGCAATCCTTGAAATGTTATCAATGTGGTAAAGCCTTTGTATGTCACACCTTTCTTCAAAAACATAAAAGAATCCATTTGGAGAGAAACCCTATGAATGTAACCAATGCGATAAAAACTTTGCACTTCACAGCCATCTTCAAAGTCATGAAAGAATTCAGACTGGAGAAAAATCCTATGAATATAGTCAATACGGTAAAGCTTTTTATACATCAGAATACTCTTCCAAATTGTGAAAAAAAATCAAACTGGAGTGCAACCCTATGAATGTAATCAATGTATTAAAGCCTTTCCATGTTATATAAAATAATGCATACTGAAGGGAATCTATGACTACAAAATATTTAGTAAGATTGTTAGCCAACACACTTGTTTTAGTTACTTGGGATTATTTATTCTCTATTTAAAAGAATCTGACAAGTGTCAGTAATCTGTTCAAGCCTATGTCCATTTTTACTTCATGTGTACCTACAAACTCATGTGGATAAAACATTGTAAATTTACATGATGAGGTAGTTCATTCTGATTTTACATTTCTTTTATTTTTATATGCAATAACTCACCCAGGATGTATATTAATGCCTTTTCCATTGATGTGATAAAATAAAATATCTAGGGCACCTTATCAAAGTGTTTAATTTGTTTTATGGTTCCAGAAGGACATGGAATCACCATCAAACAGGCGTCAGCTAAAGCAGGTAAAGCAGTTCAAAGCTCACATCTTCAGGCCAGACAACTAGTCACTAGAAGTGGTGTCAGGATTTAAACTCAAAGCCCATCACCTAGTGACATTTTTCTCAATCAAAGTGGCAGTTACTAAATATTCACAAATTATATCACAAGCTGAAAAGGGTTGATTCTCTGATTTCAAGCCTTCCTGCCTGCTTTTTGTTATGTGAACCAGTTCATGGGAAGAAAAACCCTGTTGGTGAGCCATAAGGACACAGGCAGATAAGGTGAATGAATCTAGAGTTTATTCCTCCTGTAATGGAGGAAAAGCAATTTGCAGGCTGACTTGTCTGACAGAAGCAGAAATCTGCTTCCCTGCTACCTACGAAACCCTTAGTTAAGAGTCCTGAGTATAGTGCTGATTCCAGAAGACATTGAGTTTGGCAGAGGTTGTTGAGGCTGAACTCGAAGTCTGGGGGGAATTGAGAATTTACAAAGAACTATGGAATATGGAGACATTTTGAGTATACAAAACGTAAGACAAGAGGACAATTGCTGGAGTGTGTGCCAAAGGAATAGCAAACAGCTCTAGAATGCATGGAATGCAATCAACCAGTTAGCAGAGCCATGATGGGTTTGTCTCAGTTTGTGGCAGAGCTCAGAAGTACAAGGAAGTACAATTTCTAGGTCTTTCATGCTGTTATGGAGCCATAGCTCTGCTTATTACCCTTGTAGCCTTATAATCCTCCTAATATACGAATCATATGAAAACTCTAATGGAAATTCCAGCCCCTGACTATGCAGCGTATCTGGCACTTAAAATTAAGAATGCTTGATCTCTTTTAGGCAAGGTTGTTGGAGACATTAATGATTTAATTTTAACTACCACCTTTGAGGAGAACCTTCAGATGCAGATTGTTAGCAATGGCCATTAACTTTACAATGAGTTTGGAAAAATAGATTTATTTAGCAAGGTTAGGAAAAGATGCTTTTGCCAGTGGATATGATGTAGAAAATTTTAGGAAAAAACAGAGTGTTTAGCAAGGTTCAGTAAAGATATTTTTGTTAATGGCTGTGATGTAAATTATCTTAGAGAACATTCTGAAGTTCAGGAAAGTACACCTTAATAGTAAAGCCAGGGACTTTTAAAGGTTGGTGAGTGAGAACAATAGCCCAAGATAGCACTGGCTGAGGTGACATTCTCAACAAAACAATTGACTTCCTTATACTTGCTTTTGCTCTCAGCTTCCTGATAATGAATTAAAACAAAATTATTAATGTGTAGATGCACACCTTAAAGATTTAAAGTACAGATGGCTGGTTGGTTTTTATATAAGAGTTTAGATTTGTGATTCTTTTAAGACTTTTGTGAGAGATTACTTTGTAAGTTAATTCTTTCTTTGTAACTGTAAATTGCAGCCTGCTAGTAGAGAAAAGTAGCTAAGAAATTACCTTGTTTGCTCACCTTGTTAATTTATAACAAGTTGTTTAGTTACAAATGTATATGGATTCTTGAAAATAACTTGTTTTGCTTTTTGGTTTTTCACCCAGAATATGTAAAACCTTGATCATGTGAAGGTATTGGGGAATATATTTTTCTTACATATACTCATTGTAATTCACTTAAAGAAAAATAACATGTAATCAAATTGTAATTTTTATTTTGTTTAAAAGAATTTTCTTGGGTGTATAAACTGGGAGAAAGAAAAGCTAGAAAAGCTTGTTGAAACCTACCTGCTGGAGTCTGTCTTACTTCATCAGGTGTAAATGTGTGTGTGTGTGTGTGTATGTGTGTGTGGTTTTTTCTCTCCTTCCTTTTCTTTTTAAGACGATGCTTTGCCACTTTCAGTGGAGCACCAATGCTAGAGCCAATAGCCATCTCCGATGCTTACACGGTAGATGTAAGACCATGCTAGGAAGCTACCAGCACTGGCCTGGCCTACACCAGTAATCTAATTCTTCCCCCTCAGTTTGCCACTGTCAGTGGAAGCCATGGTTGGTAACCATCAGTTGCAGCCTGAAAAATTAGCATCAGAAAAAGCCTGCTGGATTACCAACCAGGCAGCTACTGGGGATCTACACTCTGACTTAGTTTACCCCTTTGGTTTTGAAGCAGGACTTTGACAGAGAAACACAATGTGCAGTTTGTATCTTAGGACAAATTGGCTGATACTGTCTGCTCTATTATAAGCTTCCTTATGAGGTTCTAGGTATTACTCTAAGGTCCTATGGACAAATAGTATGTGTTCAATCTTTTCAAACACTTCATCCTCTTCCTTATGCCTCCCAGAACCATCTGCTCAAAGGTGGCATTGTACACAATGGGCCGATTCCATGAACACCAAACATTGCTGAGGAGAATGACCCGGTAGATTTACATAAACACTAATCTGGTGGAGGCACTTTCTCAAAGGGGGCTCTCTCTTTCCACATGCTTGTAGCTTAAGTTAAGGAAAACAAACAAACAAACAAACAACAGCAACAACAAAAAAAAAACCTAACCAACTAACCAGTACAGGACAGAACACAGTTCAGGCACACAAATAAGGTTACTTAAACTTTGCATTTTTGTAATAATGCTTTACATTAAGCAAATGTTACTCAATATATGCTGAAATGTTTTATACTATATTAGTGTTCTTAGTGTAATGACAATAACTGAGTTATTTTTTTTTTCTTTTTATAATACTGTAGTTTATGTAGGGGGATAAATTTGTACGGTTGTAAAAACATTTGTGTTAAATTTTCTTTCCACAGTGAAATTTACTAGAGATGCAAGCATCCCATCCACATCCATACACAAGGGATGTAGAGCTACTCAGTAATATGAATGTGCTATTATTTTCTTAAGCCGTATCGGAAACAGCGTAAATAAATAAATAAGTGAATTAGAATGTTGGCTGCCACAAGGAGTGGCAATAGCACATTATCATTTTACAAATTTTGAACTGAATTCATATATTGGAAGTACAGGAACAATGAGGTCTGTTAGTTTAGACAAGCAAACTTGAGATACTCAATGTTTATGATAGGAGGTGACCTGTAGAGGCTGCTCCAAATGAAGTAGCAGGAGTTTGCACAAAGCATCTGGGGACACCATGACAAGTTGTGGATTAGAAGCTTTTTGAGCATATAGTAGAGTCCACAGAATCCTCAGGAATACTCACAGGGAATCTTCTTCCTGTAAGTACATCTACTTATCTACTTTCTTTGTCTTTTAAATTGCTTTTTGTTTGATTTTGCGTTTTTTTTTGTTTGTTTTTTTTTTTTTTTAGATTTTCATGAAAACTTCCTTTATACTTTGCCAAAATCTCCATTTGACCATAATAAACTAAAGTGAATGTGCTTTCCTATTCTAGAAAATATTCTGGACACTATACGAACAAGAAACAATTATGGCCACCAAATTAGAATGTTATCTTAATTATCAAATCATGTTGGTATTAGATTTGTTTTCTAAAATGCAAGGCAAATGTTTCAAGGTTGACTAGTATAGATTCTTTGTCCCACTAGCATGACCTTTCCATTTACAAATGCTCCAAGGAAAGTGATCAAATGGAATGATGAAATCAATGCCTAATGATGAAATGCTGACATTGGCTAATTTTTTTTTCCTGAGTGACATATAACACATAGAGGGATTATATTACCATTCTTAGTGTTCATCGATGGCACCCATGGAGAGACTAACATTGTTATGAGGTCCTATCTAAACACAATGACAGATACTTTTCAATTTTAATGTAACTCCCTTATGAAATGCATCAACTAATTTATTTTAGATATCCTGATTCATAACATTCTTTCTTTTGTTACTGCAGTTTAAAGGAAAAAGTTAAAAAAAAAAAAACTTCTTGGGACTATTATATGGAACATGAAGTTTGGGTTATCATAGTATCTTACAAGACTATGGTAGACTATGGTCACATATATTAGGTCCTGTAACTATTATGTTTTCAATGTAAAAAAAAATCCTCCTGAAATTTCTGTTGAATATTGGATCCCAAGGTGGTGATGCTATTTTTCAGTTTGTAGTACCTCTAGGAAATGGAGTCTCCTTGGAGGAAATGAATTACTGTGGAGTATGTGAGGTTTTACAGCTGTGGAAATTTCTATTTGCTTTTGAACCTGGCATTAGACCCAGTTCTGGAGATATACTCCCAACACTGTCCTCATGTCTTTCCCAACATAAGGAAGTATTTCTGCTGGAGTTATAAGCTAAAATATAATTTAATTCCTTACATCACTTGTAGTCAGATATTTTTTTTGAGGAAGCAGGTGTGCAGTAGAACTGGCCTGAAAGACATTCTGTGTGTTACAAGTGACAGAGCCGCAGGAATGGGAACACCTCTGTTTCTTTCTTTGTGGAATGGCAATATTTAGTCTGTGGCATTGTATGTTGGAAGCATAACATTCTCACTTAAGTGTATGGTAGGGTTTGTGCAGATGAAAAGTATTAAAGAAATGTGTGGTGGTTTGAAAGAGAATGACTCCCTTAGATTAAATTGTTTGAATATTTCTTTCGAATTCGGTGGAAGCATTGGAGGTATGGCTGTCTTTATGGATCTGTGTAACATGAGTAGGCTCTGAGGTTTCCAAAGACTGCACTATCCCAAGTGTACTCTCTCTTTCCTGCTTAGCTTTGGATTTGAACCATCAGTTATTCTTGCTGCCATACCTTAGTCCCTCATCAGAAATTTCAACTCTCTAGAACATAA